>NW_008615829.1:0-23564 GCF_000691845.1 Merops nubicus | reverse complement strand
TTCCCCAAAACCCCCTTTGACAATCCCGCCCAGCAATCCCAGCACCCCCCTCCTCCAAAACCAGTACACTAAGATATAAATCATACTAAAAGATAATACTGGAAAGAATATTTGGGGAGAGAAATTAAAAATAAATTGGTCAAATGCTCTTGAGTTAATGCAAAACAAAGGGTTTTTTTTTTTAAATAAATCAAATGTTAAAACTTTCACATGTTAAAACTTTCACCTTCTCACACATTAATTAGCATATATGATGTTATTTCATATATTTATTGCATTAGAGTGTTTTTTATTATTGAAAAATCTTCATAAGATGGAAAAGAAAAAGAAGAAATAAAACCAGACCACCACTGCTATCTTTTCTTATCTTTTCCCTGGTAATGCTCCTGAGGGCACTACTGGATGCAAAATCCATAGAGCTTCAGGAATGTGTTTTCCCTCAGTTGTACGCATAAATCTAATACCCACAGAACAGGAAACAGTACTGGTGATTTTTAGGTTGAAGCTAACAGTATCACATAACATACTTGAAACATTTCTTCAGTTTGGTTTGGAGTTTGGTTTTTACTTTTTTTTTTTTTCCTGAACAATCTTTAATGATTACATTGTTTTAAGAAAGAAAGTGATCATAAAATACCTGGCCTAAAATGATATAGTTATGCTCTACATATGATTCATCACCAAATTGTATTTAGAAGGCAAATAGCTGTTGTGGAGAGTTCTACCCTTAGCAGCTACATTAAGCAGCTCTGTAACACTCTCCCCATGGTGGAATTGCTTTTTGTGTTCAGAAGACCTTCTCAGTGCTCATTTGCACTGTAGCTGGTACATATTCATTCATTGTTAGTGATTTATTGTGTGCCTGTGTACATATATGAGAATGAATATCAGTTAAAGAATTAAAGATTACTGTTATAAGAGATTTTAGGAGACCGATAATTCAGGCTACATTCAAACTTTAAAACAAGCATTCATTAAATTTCTTTATTAGCAACGTTTTTCCTGCTAATGGTCAGTTCTTAACACATTATTAATCATCACTGCATCTATAGAACTGTTAATCTTTAGCAATTGTATCCTGAACTAGCTAAATATAATACACATAATTAGAAGTTAGCAATGGTGGCAGTGCTTCTGGATGGTTTAGCTGTGAAGGCTGGTCAAGCTGGTCTTCTTAACCTCTGATTTTCCATTGTAAGTCTGATGTTATTCTGTTTTCTCCCTGCCAGAGTAGGGATTTCAGCTGTTCCTGATGCTGCTTATCTTTAGTTTTTCTGACTTACAGTCCATGGAATCTATTTTAATCTCTACCTTACAATTTCTTGTCTTCTTGGGTGCCTCCCACACAAAACTACATCCAGTTTTGTCCCTTTAGTGGTAACAACACTTGCAAGCCTACATATAATGCCTATTATGAAAGATTTATATACTGCTTACACTATGGCTATGCTATTTTAACACACTTCCATGTTGGTTCAAGGCAAGCTAATATTAATTTCATCCACTATTATTAATGCACTTATAAATCACAGATGTCATAAACACCTGCATTGGTTACAGTAAGTGCAAAAATTTCTGGTAAATTGTCAATAATTTTTTCTTTTTTAGACTTTTTTTTTTTTTCTCAGAAATATTCTTGTGGTCTATACTGACCCATTTCTCCCAGTCAGCAGCCCCTGTAAGAGAGAGATGAAGTTACAGTCATTCCCCTTCAAAGGTTCCTGCGCTGCTTAGTAAATTCTAGATGGATTTCTTGCTCTCAGAGCACTTGGTTTACAGTTCCTTTCTTAAGGAAATGTGTTGCCAGCAGATAAGCCCTACTTTGTCATTCATGTTTTCAAGTGGTATGATCATACCTTCCATATACTGGGAATTAAATTAAACAGTTATGGTAAAAATATTCTCTGTGTGTACATAGATAATAGTCAAAGATGACTCAGATAAGATCTTCATTATCAGATAATAACAAGAGCTAAGGTGAATAGTAAATATTAAATTTGTGGAGGGAAATAACCACCCAATAACGCTGATGAGTTAGAAGCTAATGAACTGAAGCTAATGCAAACGGAAGAAAAAAAATGTTAGGGTTAATTAAGATTTGTGTGGAAAAACTTTTGGATATTTGCTTCTTCAGCTTTAAAGTTTTTATAACTTTGTTTTGTCTATAAAAGACAT
Organism: Merops nubicus; assembly: GCF_000691845.1. Taxonomy (NCBI): domain Eukaryota; kingdom Metazoa; phylum Chordata; class Aves; order Coraciiformes; family Meropidae; genus Merops; species Merops nubicus. Next base: position 21,389 of record NW_008615829.1, on the reverse strand, counting down.
TTATTATGCACCTCTCCACACAAGCTTATCAATATATAATTGAATTTCATTAATTTTGCATATTTTCAATATCAGTTGAGTGTACATCACTTCTGAAATATCTCTATAAAAATCACTATAAATTGTAAACATGGTTTGTCTTTTAAATCAGACATCCTTTATTCCTGTCTTGCTCTCTTTAGCTCCAAGGGTATCTCTGGACTACTGCTAATCAATCCAGATTTATAAGAGTGAATGTTTTGCATTATTTAATGCACTGCTCTAATACTGAAAAACAGCTTTTTAAACTCTCTTTCCTCATTATTTTGGTATTTGTAGTAACTCTTTAAAACAGATGTTGAGATTGGTATGTGTGTTAATGTCAGAAAATAAGTCCAGGCTGTTGCAGGAACCCTTCTTTCTCCTGAGAGAGGCTACATGGGAACCTCTGCAAGCCTTAGGAAAAAAAAAAAAGACATCTCATCTTATCCATAGCTGGATGTAGCTAAATGTCCGTGTCATTGATGTGGCAGATCAGGCTTTTTTACAGGTGCTGAAGGAAGCAATTACTAAGGGACTCTGCTTTTCCTGCTTCTTCTCAGGTATAGAGCTATTTCCCTTTTAAAAAAATCTCTTGTGCATAAAGTAGTTATCATAGGATTAGGTGGAGTCAGGCAACTCCTGAGTCCAACCTTTAACCCAGCGTTGCCAAATCCACCACTAAACCATGTCCCACAGCACCACATCTCCATGGCTTTTCAATCTCTCCAGAGGTGGGGAATCCACCACTGCTTATTATTCCAGAACATAGCATAAAAATTAGAAAACTTTCTAGTAAAAGCTTTATTCCTAGTTCTGAAAAGTGTGTCTTTCCATTGGGAATTGTTAACAGGGGAGGATAAGTATCTAAAAATGCTCTTAAAAGCTCTTAAAAACCTCTACCATCCAGCCTATCTTCTTTGCCATGTTGGAGGCTGTCATGCTACTCTCCTCTGCAGTTACTTCCCATTACATAAAACGAAATTGTTTTCCCACCACCTGTTTTTCCCTTTGGATATGCAACCAGCAGCAATATTTCCATGCTATAGCTATCTTTTTATCCCTGCCTCTTGCCTTGCAGACAGGACTGCACTGTATCATCTTGCAGTAGCAATTCACATTGAAATCCTCTTTCAAAGTTTCTAAATATATTTCAGCAGTTTTCACACATGAAGGAGGAAAATAAAAATAAATTAAAAAAACCCAAACATAATTACATTAGCAAAACATTTCTTCTTGTCAATTTTTTTTTTTTAAAGCATTTTTCTTTTTCTGGAGACATATAAGAATAAATTTACCTGACAATTAACAACAATCTGGATCTAGTCTGTATGATAATACAATAAGCAATAGGAGGTCCCTCTTTGCCTATTAGCTCTATGAATTCTAACAAATACAAAAACTTCACCTTGCAAAAAAAATCATGGTTTTATTAACAATGACTTTGTTAAGACATATTTTTCCTCATTCAAAATATCTTTGCCTGTTTGTTTGTTTTGATTTTACTTGTCTAGGAAAGTTATTTTTGAGAGGAAGAGGTTTTCCTGAGATTTCCCTTATTTCAACTAATTTTTGCCTAGTAAAATAATCCTTAGGATTTCTTTTCTCCCCCAGGACTTTTCTCCTTTTGAATTAGAGAAACTACTTGATGGTATAATATTTTGTCTGAGTTGAGACACATTTTATGCACACACTCAATATTTCAGCATACAAGCTGTAAATTTAGGAGTACATAATTTACCTCAAACCAAAGAGGCTGATAGCATTTTTATGGGCAATTCATTGTGTACGACATCTGCCAGGCTCCTTACCATCACACTGCAGTTCTCCAAAAGAGTTTATGAGAAGAGATAAAGAAATTTTAGGGGTGGAAATGCTATCCAAAGTAGTAGAGTGTAATTATCTCACTGGGGATTTAGCTAGGACAGCAGGCTAAAACACTCTTGTAAAGGTGCCACGTTATCTTTAACAACTATGTGTAGCCAGATCTATAATATGTTTTTCCTGGAAGACTAACAGTTTGTTGGAAAGGCTAAAGCAAGTGAACTGCCAAAACAACATTCAGATGCTCTTTTTGATTTCTCAATGCACAGCTCAATAAACACAATGCTAAGATGGTAGATGTTGCCTGCAGGCTATGTACTTATATTGCTATGGGATAAAACCACTTCAACACAGGGAAGCAAGTTAAGAGACAGTCATATGGATACCTTCCTCCACACTCAGTCCTCACCAGAAGATAGCAGGGACAAGCTGAACTTGGTAGGCTTGCACTCAGTCAGTGCCCACTGTACTTAGCAATAGCCTTTAGAAGATTTTTTTGGTTTCTGCCAATTAAAACCAAATAAAAAAATGGCAGAAAGTAAAATATTGTTTCATGTAGATCACTGTGCTGTATTGGCACATATCCAAAAGGCCTGTAATTGTTCAACATTCATACAGCATTAACTGCTGAGGTTAAGAAAGCAGAAGTAGTATATCAATGTTCAGTAGTCAAAACTTGTCCTTTGTGCCCCAAATCAATATTTATGATCATTAATTAGATGTAATGTGATAACCAGGCATTTGAAAGATCAGAAACAATATTTTCCCTCTGTATGGTGCTGTGGGGTTTTTCAGTTATGACTGTAAGCATACGGGATTTTAGGAACTGCAACCATCTGGATACCTTTGGGCATCTGTTTTGTTTCATTTGATGGTTCATGCAGGTCTGTCCAAACAAACAAAAAACTCCCCTCTAGCAATATTTTGGAAGCTTTATTAATAAAGATTTTAAGGTGCTAATATGTTAAGAACATGTTGCATGGAAGGCATTAGTTTTTCACTGATTTCATTGCACACAGAGACTAGGCAGAACAAAGTACTAATTAAATGGTTTGGTATGTGACTTTTTTCACATGCTTTTTTAAAGCTCAAAGTTATTACAAAGGGGCGACTGTCTGGATTACTAATAGACGGAATTTTAAGGTGAAAATTGAAGCATTTAAAATATCTAATACTCTCTTTTTGATATTTTATAAGTCTAAAGTACTGAGGAAATAATAGTTTGATCCAGATGGGTTCAAATGAGATAAAACAATCCGGCTACTCTATGTTTGCTATCTGGTGGCCTTTTAACAAGTATTATTTACAGATCAATGTATTTTTTGCATTTGCAGTGTTTTTTTCGTGATGTTTATTGCCTTTTTATCTTGATATACCAACTGTCTTGCATCTATCCCTTTTCTTAATTTGTAGATTTCATTGCCTGTATCCCATATATCGCTATTTCATACACAAATTCTTAGTTTTAAATGAATGCAGTAATATAAGACCAGTTTTACTAATAGTAATATAGAGGGGGCTTTATCCCAAAACAGTGACATATTTTTGCTTCCCTTAGATAAATTGAGTTTATCTATACCTAAGAGTGACTCAAGGATATATATGAAATACATAGTCTCTTGCTATTATAGAAATGATGGTAAGCTAGCTGTGTATTTTCCTGTGACTTTTAAAAGGGTTATTACATAAATTTTGCTAGCACCTATGCAACTGCATCAATAAAAATAAATTTTTAAAATATCATATAAAATATCCTGCGGATGGCTCTAAATGCCAGGGGACCACAAGAGAGATTTTGCTTTCACTGTGAACAGTTGACTTTTATGTATGCTCAAAGGCAGAGAGAATAGAGATCTACAAGAGTATTTTAGGCACAGAATTGCCACAGAGCTAGAAAAAGCAAGTGTGGGAGTCTATAATGACCTTTGTCTCATGTTGATGGGATGTTGCCTTTATCTGAGCCTAGAATCCAGTACTTGTCTGGTACTTCATATGAGCTTTTGTACAAGACAAAATGCTGTAAAATCCAATCAAACTTTGTTTGTTTTGTGTGCATGTGGATGATGATATTTCTGGAAAACCAAAGCATATGCTGTGATAAATTCTCAGTCTGTTGAGGACAATTGAAAAGTATCTTACATCCTTCAACAGTCTCCCATCCCAGCAATCTCTAATTCTATTGTATACATATGTATATACACATACAGTGAACAACAGAAAGTAATCTGATTTTGAAATAGAAAACAAAAGTTCAAGTTTCAATCCATAAAAATAATTAAAAAAAATAATCATACATTTAATTAAATGCATTTTATTTAAATGGATTCATAATTTCATTTTGAGAATATTTGTTTTCTTTTTCTCTTTAGCTGCAAATATTCCTTGCTATTCATTAACATTTTGGCCTGGCTGTAGTCAAATAGAATTAGTTTTTCCTGCCATTCTTCGCTTAAATTAAATGATGCAGAAAGGAAAATTATTAGCTACTGATGCTTCATTTACTTTGCTTTTATTGTTATTTTACATTTTCCTTTTTAATGTCTAGAAAATATGTATTAAAAAGATTAAAAAAAAAACAAAACAAACAAACAGGGAGAGATAGAAATGGTTTAGTATCATTTCTATCCAGTTCTCAAATTAAAAAAAAAAAAAGAAAAATTGTACTCCCATAGAACTTTTTAACTATCTGTAAGTTCCCAAGTTCACTATTTTCTTTAAATTTTTTTTGTTTGTCTGTTTAATTCTGGTCAAAATTTAATTCCCTCCCATTTGAGGAAAGTAAACAGCATGATGTAAAATTATTTCACATTCACATGTATTTTACACAGCAAAACATTAGTTGGAAGGTCTGTTTTAAAAGAAAGGGTGTTGAATGAAGACAACTGAATCAATGTGCACTTTGTAAAACTACAGCATTTTCAGCATTTTTTTGTAATCCTTGGGGTGTTTTCTCTTGGGTTCATAGACAAGGACAAAAGATTGTGACTAATCCAGATGACGCCAGGTCTCCTGAGCTTGTGATAAGTGGTTTAATAGGAAGATCAGCAGACACAGCACTGATAATCTGTGTGTTTCTGCCTTCCCATGTATTTAGCTGCCTTTAACCCAGGACTTTGGTCTTACCACCAGGTTACTGTCAAAAAAATGGAGTTTGTGACTGTTACAACTAAAGCTTCCTTTGATAGGGTGGGTAGGGTGAAAATTCACCACTGTGGAAGAGGTTTTCGCGAGAGTTTATTTGAGCATCACTACCCCAAATGCCATTGAGTCTCCACTTTAAACTGTGGGGGAATGGTGTATGTTGCCCTTGGTGCTATGTCACTTGGCTCATCTCAGTATCCTATATGGATTCACACGTGAAAAGCCTCTGGCATCTAAAGTGTCTTGGACAGGAATAAATTACCCTTTGCATTCTCTCCTGTGAAAAATATGCCATTGCCTTTAGAAGATCAAATTCAACCATTGATGAGAAAAATGCTGTGACAATATTATTACAATGGTCATTCATGGATTTTGGAGAGAGACAACCTAAATTATTTATGCAATAAGGTGATATTACTTATAGCAAACAAAGTGATATTACTGAGAAAAAAAAAAAAAAATCACATTTCCAAATTAATTTTTTTCATTAACTCAGATTCATATTAACTAATTTCCATATACCCCTTTCTCACTCTAGTTGTTTCCAGTCTTCAATTAGCTTAATTTAACCAGAAATCTCTAGATAGGTCAGAGCTTTCAAGTTTAATAAAAAATGAGTGAAACAGGCTTAATAGGAATTCATAAGTTGCCGATGTTCTTTGGAGTAACACATACATTATTTAGTTCTGAGTGATGCTCTACACATTTAACCATATTTAGGCAACTAATTGTACTAGATATAATGTCCCTGTGTGAGTATCTTTCAAGGCATAAGACAGCTACTCACTTAACTCACTAGATTGCTCACCAAAGCAAAAACCAGCTCCTGGATATTGATTACTTATATTAACAGTTTTAATGATAGAAGAATACTATATAGCATAAAGTAAAAAATCCCTAATTACTTTTAATGCTCCCTGAACTGCTCTAAATAAAGGAAAAGTGGTACAGTCAATTTCTATAAAGTATATTTTAAAGAGTTTTGGAATAACTAATTTGTTTGTTCAAATCACTGAGGATATTCTGTCTCCAACGCTTGCTGTCTATAATTTCAGCAGAAGATAAGGGTGTCTCCATTCTGAAAATGAGATCCTCTCCCTTTTATCTCTTTTATGCCTTGTTTTACACTGAGAAGGTTTTAATAACAAACAGTATGTAAACTCACCAGTGGGGCCTCACTGGAGAATGAAATGTGATCTACTCCATAGTGTATGATCCAGATTAGCTTAAAAGGGATGTACTTCAGAATTTTGCCTCCTTTCTCCCCAGTATATGATTGGATTAGAATTTGTTCTGGCTGAAAAATATCAAACTGATATACTGAAAACCTGGAGAGGGAAAGTGTTGGTATTCTAAGGGGAAAAGAGGATAAACAACACCAAAAAAAACCAAAAAACCCAGAGCTGAAGAAAAATTTTAAAAGAAAAAAAGTTTTATATTTTCCTTTAGTCACTACATTAACTATGATTAAAAAAATTCAAGGACAATATGCAGCTTTGTTACAATTAATAGTTCTTTAGAAAAAGAAATACCCATTAAATACTTAATTCGTTCTGAAAAATCCATATAGCAATAAATATTCTTTCAACAAAAATGATGGAACAACGTTTTTTTAAACCACTTTCAAAAGTATAAAGTTTTCAACAACTTGACCTTTTGTAAAATCCCAGTGAACTATATATAAAAATAGGCAGCAATATAGAGGATTCTTCTAGGCAACGACCTCGTTTTTCAAAACACAACTGAAAATAATCAAAAGTGTTGTACCAATGAAATCATTAGTGCTGTAGCACTAAACTGGATTCTAAGCTAACTTATGAAAAAATTTTGGAGTACAAAATTTAATATTATTATTATTATTCTTTACAAAAGAGTAATGAAGCGTTAGAACAGTCTGACGTGAAGGTGGTGGAGTCACCATCCCTGGAGTTGCTCAAAAAATGTGTACACACGGTACTTTAGGACATGGATTAGTGGTCATGGTAGCGTTGGGTTGATGGTTTGACTTGATGATCTTAGAGGTCTTTTCCAAATTTTAATGATTCCATGATTCTATGATATTTTAATTTTTTATTAAAGGAATTGACTTTCTACCTAAAACATATCCAGAATACCAATGCTTTCTTTCATTTTGGGAGAGGAGCTCAGAATTCAGGAAGTTGGAAATTGTATGTTTTGATTGATCCTTCTAGCTTCCATACAACTCAGAGCTTAGGCCAAGAGAAAAAAAATATTATTAAACGAGTTCTTGAAACCCTTAAAAGCTAAAATGGCTCTGTTTACTATTAAATTATTTCTCTTTTAATTAAAACATCAGGACATAGAAATACCAAAAGAGATGTGAATCACTTAACACTTCTGATTTCTTCCAAGCATTTTCAAAACCAGCTCTAGCTACTATCTCAAACAGTTCACTCAGAGAAATACAAGAAAAAAGAACTATAGTCTTCTCAGCTGTGGAACTGAGGTAATTGGCTTATAAGCCAATTAGAGAAGCACCAGAGAAAGTCTTTAGGTCTAGTGACTTCCATCACTACTTCTCTAGTGACCCAGAGAAGATGAGCAGTAGAACCAGAAAACCACTTCACATAATCATAACATAAATTTGAGGTTGGAAATACAAACTGAACCTTGTCTCTGGTTACTATAACTTCACATGCTTCTTCTAATCAATTGTAAATTAGCATTTTCTTCCTGAACATAAGAAATTAATCTGATTTCCTATTCTAAAATGCATTGAAACTGCTAGTAAGAAATGTGGTGATTATACAGTTAGATTTCCTTTCACTTCTTTCTTTACTGTGGAATTTAGAGTGGAATTAATCTCACCTACCTTTAGATGTCTACAGCATAGACCTTAACATCTGAACTGGTTAAGGTTGTACCTGCATTAATGCCTTAATTCAAAGCAGTATTTTTTTTTCCCCAGAGAAACTCTAGTTAAACACTAATTAACCCTAATTAACCTTAACCCAATGCTTATAAAGCATTGTTATGGTTTGCAGAGCAGGTTCTGCTGTGCTCAAGCTTTTTCAGATGAAACTGAACTGGAGGGTGTTGACCCCAGGCCATCACAAATGCTATCAGAGGCCAAACATCTCAGTCAGTGACTACCCCATTAGACAACCTGGAGCCAGATGCAAGGTGAAGTTTGTCCAAAGCAAAACTGTCTTGTGATCTAAGGAGTGTCTTCTCAGAGCAGCCATTGCTTTTGTCTTCTGAAATCTGTTGAGCGTTAACAGGAACTGCAGACATTGAAAACCAAAAGAGGAAGTTTCCACCATACAGGTTAGTGATCTTTCTCTGCTTGTTTTTCACTCTTTGCAGTCTGTTTCTTGCCATTTCATTGCTTTATTTAAGTTTTTGATGAAGTTATGTCCCAAAGTAGAAATGTGCAACAATGGCAAGATCTCTATATAAAATATCTATTTCCATATAAAAATAACCCTGAGTAAAACATCACAATAAATCACTTTACATATTTTCTGATTAGTCAAGCAATTCAAGCAAGTTTGAGATACAGAAATTTAGTGGTGGTACTAGTAGGAAAATGGAATATGTTTTGAATCATGGGTTCTGTGTATGCAAAACAGGTACCTGAGAATCTATGATCAGATAGATATTCTTCCTGTTGCTTTATGATTATACAAAAAATTTTATTTAGATTTTTATTATCTTTTACATTCAATGAAATCTTTCTGATATAAGAGGAACACCAAAAAGACTAAAAAAAGGTCTGGTTTCAGATGTCACAGCTGAAAATGAAGCTGTAACCTGTAGCTTCATCTGTGCAGGTCTCTCCTCTTCATTTAGAATGAGATATTTTATCTCAAAGATTAGGGTGTATTGCTGATGTAATATATACTGAAATCAATGGGATTCATGAGTCTGAATCCTGAATATACTGAGAACAATAGTGGCTGAAGAGTTTTGGCACATCTAATGAATCATTCAGTCAACACCAGAAAGGCTTATACTTATTTTACAAACTTCTGACACATTTTTTTGTGAATTTGGTGTACTTTACTGGAACACCACTTGATATTTGTATCATTACAGAGACTGGGAAAAATGATACCTTGTTGTGATAAAATAATTTCTGTCCTGGCAAAGAAGAAATCTCGACAGGCTGATGGAGTAATACTTGATTTCTCTTGTAGTTGTGAGTTAAATCCTTATTTATCTGGAAACCTTATGCCATTAATAAAGCTAATATTACAAGAGACAACACAGATCTGTGGTACTGACTTTTTTAAGAGGAGTACCTGAATGTGCATAGTAATACTGCAGTGAAATAACAGACTTTCTTTGGGAATTACAAAGATTTGGTTTTTCTACTCGGAATGAGGCATGTCTCGGTTACAGAACTTTCACAATGTGATACTATGTGTAGTACAAGAAAGCTGAATCAGAAGGAAATGGTTTTAAAATATTTTTTTTGTATTGTTTTTTTTTTTCTTTTATAATTACTTCATTATTTTGTTAAATGTTTATAGAATAGTTCAAAGCTTACACAAAGAGTGGGCTAACCCGTTTGATCATGTGTCTACAGGAGAGGAATATGGATTTATGAATTATGTTACATGTCAAAACCAATTTTAGACATTTAACTTTCATATACTACAATCTAACTCTCTATCCTAGGAAATTTTTTATATGGTTAGAAGTGTATTACAGAGTAATCAAAAGTCAAAACTTGTATTTGTAAATCAATATACAAAGAAAGTTGGCAAAGCTAGAAAATGACTAGCTATTGACGCCCTTATTGAGAAAGAAAGTTCCAGATATAAAACCAAGTGCCTGTATTAGGAAAAAAAAAAATCTATGTTCTGTAAAAGACACAGGTACACACGAGGCATCTATGTATCAATAGGAAATGCCCCAGTGCTTTGTATGGCACAGGAGGACTCTATGATCTCGCCATATCACTTCATACCTTCACAGATTGTTTAAGATTTGTTTTGAAACATGCCCCTTTCCCACACACACACACACACTTTTGTTAAGTTCCCACAGTTTTCAAACTGTCCTTATTATTAGAAACCTTCTGTGTTTTAACGCAAATTTATAAATATTCACGGCTTGTTACACTTCTTGCCCTTGTGCCATTGTTATAATTTCACAGGAGGTCTCCTTCACTGGCCATCTTCTAATTACTACCTATTTAAAAAGAAATTGCATATTCTCTCAGGCTTTCTTCTTTTTTTTTGCTTGGGTGAAAACAAACAAGCTGTCGTCCACGTTTCACAATTTCCTAATATTCCTGTGACCTCTTCTCTGCATTCACTCCATCTGTAATTAATCCTTCCTGTAATCATAGTACCATAACTTTATGCAATGCTCCATACAAGGTCTAAACAGTGCCTAGCATAACATTAATAATTCCCAGTAATTAACAAAAATGCTCTTCCCAATACATCTTATCATTTGCCTTTTCCATGGGCTTCATCAAAATGGTAGATTGTTGCATAAACATCAAAATAGGAAAAGTCCTACAAAACAAATGTCATCAGTGCATCTGTTTTAGCTCTTTTTAGTGCCAGGAACATTCTATGAAGGGTTATGAAACAAATATAAAAGCTGTTGTTCCTATGGCTAGACCAGATGTTCAAAATCATTACTTTTATTTTTGTCACAATATGGTAGAGAGATTAATAAAAGCTCCATAAAATAATGGTGATAGTGCTTTTTCTGTTAGCAATAGCACATGAGTGTGTGCATATGTATACGAGTCAGGGAAGAAAGAGATGGGGCAAACAATCTGACCATTAAGTTAAAGCATCTGAAAAATGAAATTGCATCAATGACCTAAAGGTATTTCTTCAGAGCCAGCTTCTTTCATAGGAGTCATTTCAACTCAGCTCTTTAAATGTACAAATCCATTGCTTTTCATATGGGTTTTTGGCTTTAAGTAAAAAAGTTTATTATTCATCCATTTCACGGTAAGAGGAGTGTAAAGTATAATACTACTCTAAGCTGTTCAGTACATGGCAAAGGAAGTTGAGAATGTCCAGAACCAGGACTGGGTAAATATGTTGAATCTGAAGTTCAGCAGCAAGACTAAGAAGTGGGGGAAAATACTGGAAGAATCTGAACTGGAATGCTAATATTCAGTCAGATGATAAATATTCTGTTTCTGTTCAGTCAAAAACAAAGAATAAAATGCGCTTAAGGATAAAACAATTTCCTTTTGGTGGGGAAAAAAAAAAAAAACAAACAAAAAAAAAACCCCACAACATTCTGCCTTTACTTTTTACCACTTAAAAAACCCGAGGCTTAGGCACACTTTTATGTACATTTTGGGATTTTTTTAGCCAAGGTGACAATGCCAGTTTTGTGAGTACAAATACACAAAACATGAACATGAAAATAAAAGGAAGAAAAACTTTAAGTGAACAAACTTACCAGGGGAAAAATATCTCCTGCACATAATTTACCACTTCACAGGAAGCAGTCAGAATTTCATAGCCTGATGAGGCTTTAAAGATCATCCTTAAATTTCAGACCTTCAGAATGCAAAACACCTTCACTTCATCCATAAATACCAATAATGCTAAGGGCAGTTCTAATGCATTTGAACATAACATAACATAAACCTATCAGCTGGAGAGCATGTGTTTTCACATTCTGCTTTGCTGGCCTACATTTAGAGACTTCAGCAACCTATAAAATATGTGTATTAAATTAAAAAATATAGCTTAACAGTATTAGTAAAGCTAAATATTTGATACCAAAAAGGTTACATCTTGAAATTAAATATATATACAATGGTATTGCTAGTGGTCATGAAAGTAAACGCGAAAAAATTCAAAGTTACTCAGGTTTGTTTTTTTTTTTTATACTTAGACTTTATAGGAGCATAAACCAAGTTTAATACTTTGTCTTTTGTTCAAAATTTGCCTATGCCACAGAACAAATAGCTTTTTATATTTTTAATTTTTTTTTTTTTTTTAGGTTAAGTCGGAGGACAAACCCAGGTTTATATTGATCTACACAGATTATTTATATTTTTTTTTAAGCTTTCTGAAAAGGCAAAAGGGTAGAATGCTTCTTAGTGGAGCACAGTACCAAGGAAAAATACCAAACCGTTTGTATTTGTAACAATAAGAATGATCACTGAAGCGGTATCAAACACTTACAATCCCCTTTTCTGTCTAGTGCTTTGTCAAATGATTTTAAAATGACTCATGTAATTTAAATTCTCCATAAAAAAAAAAAAAAAAAAAGAAACTTGTGTTGTTCTCTAAAGTTTCTAGCTGCAAGATATGATTGCAACATGATTTGTTATGTGAAGCAAAATAATTGATCAAACCTACAAAGTTCCACAGAGCAATCAGTCAGACAAACACCTGAACAGAAAAAAAAACCACAAACTCACAAGTTCTAAGTTGTGCCTACACCTTGGTGTGGGATGAATCAACTGCTGATAAAAGCAGTTGTAAACAGAACTATATATTAAAAAAATAAAAAAAAAAAAAGAAGTGAAAAATCTTTTTTTTCTCTATAACAAATAATGTGTCAGGGGTACAGAGAAGACAATTAACAAAAGGCCTACAGTTGAAGTTCAGGCATATCTGTACAAATTATGTAGAATCATCACTTACCAATTTACATTTAAATGAAATAAAATTTCTGGCAATCAGCAGAAAACACACCACAGTAATTCAGGGTTCTACTGACAGCTGCAGTTTTAACTGGCTGTACACACAGTGACCTAAATTCTTGTTAATTGCTGTAGTCCCTCCATCATTTCTCACAAACTGGGGTGGCTTACCGGGAAATATCTAGAGCATAGAATGGTTGAAGTTGGGAGGGACTTATGGAGGTCATCTGGTTCAACCTCCCTCTTCTCAAGCAAGCATACCTAGAGCTGGTTGCTCATGACCACATCCAGACAGCTTTTAAATATCTCCAAGGAGTGAGACTCCACAACTTCCCTCGGGCATTCTGTGCCAGTGCTCAGTCACAAGTGTTTCCTGATGTTCTCAGAGACTCCTGTGTCTCAGGCCCATTGCCTCTTGTCCTGTCACTGGGCACCATTGAAAAGAGCCTGGTTCTGTTCTCCTTACATCCTCTCTTCAGATATTTACCTACCTTGATAGCATCCTCCTGAACCTTCTCTTCTCCAAGCTGAACTGTCCCAGCTCTCTCAACTTTTCCTCATAGGAAAGAGGGTCCAAAACCTTCATTATCTTTGTGGCCTTTTTCTGGACTCTTCAATATGTCCATGTTTGTCTTGTACTGGGGAGCCCAGAACTAGACACAGAACTCCAGGTGTGTCCTTACCAGCTCTGAGCAGAAGGGAAGGATCACCTCCCTTGATCTCCTGGCAACACTGTCCCTATTGCAGCCCAGGATTCCATTAGCCTTCTTTGCAGCGAAGTCACACTACTGGCTTATGTTCAACTTGGTGTCCATCAGAAACCCCAGGCCAATTTCAGGCAAGCTATTCACAGACGAGTGACCTGGTGGCATGTCCTGGTGCCTGGGGCTGTTCCTCCGAAGGTGTAAGAATTTTAATTTCCCCTTGTTGAAATTCATGAGGTTCGGAGCAACAGAAAGGACCAAAAGAGGACTTTCAGAAGAGCTCACTGTTAATTATTTCTACCAGAAAAACAACTTAATCCGCAAAGTACGCTTTGCATTAAGTGGACTGTGAAACCAATATTTGTATTAGTGAATCAGTAGTTAGCTATCAATATTTGTTATCAGGGCAACATGTCAAATATCCACCAAAAAACCCCTCAGACATTATTATCAGTGTTGGGAGAACAACACACATAAATGGACAAAATAATTTTATAGCAACAACCACCAATGTACTTGTTAGATGGATTTTTTACTTTTCCATTTCCTGTCAAAGGTGTTCTGTTCTGCCCGCTGATGTCACCAGAGGTACAATATTGCAGGATTAAGGTCTAAATTTATATCTGTTTAAAACACATTTGGGATAGCTTCAGAATTCATTCTGGCCTTGACTCTGTGTGTGCAAGTGCCCTCCCTCATACACCAGGAACTGGCAAGGTCTCCTTAATTTAGCAGACTTGCAACCTTGTCAAGGTCCTCTTTCTGTTTCCAAGCACTCTATCTTTCATTTTCATAATTGGTAGTGCAGAGAAGGCTAAATGCAAAGTCAGGAAATTAATTTAGATATGATGCCTTGATCTGCATTTCTTTAATTCCGGCTGATGTATTCAATTATGGGTCACTTTCAGTGACACTGGACCAAAAGTGTGTAAATAAGGAGGCCAAAAGCTGAATCTCAGGAAGAAATGGTTTGACCTGCCAAAACTATAGGAACTATATGAAGGGTTTAGGTTCAACTGCAAAGTTCAGTCACAAAAAGAAGAGAATCAGCATTTATAAAATAAATCCCAATTTACAGCAGGAAAGTGAAGGATATAAGAAATTTTAGACATGTAATTCTAAGCCTGAATAACAATTGCTTTATATTAAATGGAAGATAAAAGAGCTCTCCTGCATTAAAGCCCTGATTTGGATGAAGAAGTTGCTTTTTCCTTTTACCTTTAATATCTTATGGCCTGGGAAAACAGAGTCTGTATCCTATCCTAAAGAATGTTTAGGCACAGAGGCGTTTCAGAATATGAAGCTTCCATAGTCCCTCCTTTTCTTGAGAAAGGATGCTCTGAACCTAGTCCTTCACCCCATCCCCAAAATAAAGGGGGTGATCTTACCTGTCTTATGGAATCTTGCCATGATAGGGGTTGGAAAAGATCTCTGGACATCACCCGTCCAACTGCCCTGCCAAAGCAGGGTCACCCACAGCAAGTTACCCAGGATCGTGTCCAGGTAAGTTTGGAATCTCTCAAAAATAAGACTCCATAACCTCTTTGGGTAGCCTCTTCCACAGCTATGTCACCCTCAAAGGAAAAAAATAAACAAGACAAACTTATGCTTAGATGAAACCTCCTGGGTTCCAGTTTGTGCCCATTGCCCCTTTTCTGTCACAGGGCACCACTGAAGAGTGTCTGGCCCCATTATCTTGAACCCCACCCTTTAGATCTTGACAAACATTGAGAAGATGCCCTCTCAGTCTTCTCCAGGCTAAACGCCCCAGGTCTCTTATGTTTTCCTTGTCACAGAGATGCTGCAGTCCCCTCATCTTCATAGCCTGCATTGGACTCCCTCCAGCAGTTCCTTGTCTCTCAAACTGAGGAGCCCACAACAGGACACACGAGTCCAGATATGACATCAACATAGTTCCCCTAACTGGACTCATCTGAGGACTTCCTCTGGCCTTGTTAGGGTTTGCCTCTTTTTTTCTTATTCTACTGGATTATCCTAGTTCCACCAGATGTTTTACCTGCTATTCTCCATTCCTTATTCTGAGTTTACAGTGTGCTTGTTCTCATTTTCCTCTATCCTGGTTGTGCAATTATACCACAGATCTCTGGTTTGTTTCCCCTTTGTCGTTACATATTACTTTATAGAGAGAGAAAAAGATACACACAAGTAGCTGTGGTAGAAAATAATTGCCATTGGTCATGCTATTTGTACTCTTAAAACATTGCAAAATGCCCACAAAAGTTTCCAGTTCATGTTTATGTCTGGGTTCAAGGCATGTAATATTAATTATATCTTCCTTAATCTCATTCTTCTTTATGGGTGCAACAAGCCTCTACTTTGGCTACATATTACTATTAGATTTCTTTGATTTTTACCCTTGATGTTCTCTCTTTTTTTCCTCTCGATGTTCTTTCTTTTTTTCCTCTTTCATTTTGAGCATTCATTTGAGAATTTTTAAAAAATATATTTATTTTTAGAGTTTTTAAGACAGCAAAGGGCTCCAGAACACAGTTTTAAATAATATATGCATATTGAATGGACTCCAGCTTCCTGCCTTAAATCTGGTTGATCGGGGGTTTTTAAAGTAACCATAAAGTATATCAAGTAGGCAATACATTTTTTTCACCAATGTAGACAACAGAGGAAAAGAAAGATGAACTTGTCAATAATTTATAAATTGAGTAGGAAAAAGGAAGACTGATCTGATAATTTCCTAAATATTAATAATTCTACCAGCTTGACATGATAGCATAGTTTGAGATAATCGTAAAGTTTCATATTGAAAGAAAGAATAATCATGAACCACACCCTCACAATGCAGAAACCAAATAAATAAATGCCAAAGCAGACAAGAAACTAGACATTAAAAAAAGAATAAAATTTTAAATAGAATTATATACCTGGTAGACTACTCACTCCAAGCACAGTGAATGAAAGTGAAATATTTGCTGATAAGTGCTGGTTTTCTAGAGCACCATTATTATGGAATTCCCTCCTTACAGGAAAGAGATTTTTGTGATTTGTCCTAGATAAAATGTTACCTAATTTAAAAACAAAACAAAACAAATGGCCAACTAAAAGCACCAGAAAAACCTTTCAGGGTAAAGAATGAGGTTTCTGAATCCTATTTAGAATATGTATATCATAATTTCTTTTAAGGAACACATTTCCTAAACAATTCACTCATATTTTGTATAGATATTCACAGCAGAATTTCTGTAGTTTTGCTCTTATTTCAGTTTCTGAAGATGAAGCAAGACTTGTCCATCATTCTTGCCCTTCTGCTTGTGAACCTCTCCCCCTCTGTCCCCCCACAAATCCACTCACACCAAAGCAGTGTAACACCTTGTGCACTCTGCTTCCTCTGAGATCTCTTTCATCTTGTCTATGTCCCTAAACTTGCAGAGCATCTGGAGGAAAAGGAGGCTTTGAGATAAGTGGTAAAGATCAATGGTTCAAAAATATTTCAGATTAAGGTTTTAAAGGGAAGAAAGAATTTCAAAGTTGAAATATAAGCAAGATACATTATTTTCAAAATCCAGTTAAAAGAATCCATCTGTTACTCATGGGTTTGAAGCGTGTATCTAGGCAGAAGATACAGATAGCTTCTAAAATAACTCCTGCTGCTCCTCAATAGCCTGGGTGTTTACTGCAGAAGTGTTGATTAGAGACCATGTCTTTCTGCTTGAAGGATGGTGTCACATTCTTGTGCACTAAAATTGTGAAATGTGCTTGAGCTCACCCTTTTTAATATGTTTATCTGAGCGTTAAAGAAAATTAAAGAAGATAGCTTCTTAATATCCATCAGTTCTTTTATTCTTTTACAGCAGACTCTAAAAAGGCTCGTTATTTGGTACCTGAGAGATAGAAATATTTAGATTCATTAGAACAGAAAGTGTCTGGGAGGAGATTATCTTTCCAAACACAAAAAATCACATAATGGTCAGCAAAATCTCAAGGCTGTGACTGGACTTCTCAGTGTAACAAACTCTAAAGAGAGGGGGAAATAAAAAGATAACAAAAAGAAATAAAAGAAAATTAGAAAAAGAACTACATTAGCTCTGAATTTCATGCAAGCACATTAATAGAATGAAATACAGTCCTTATCCTATCAAACCCCTGGTGTTCATTTTCAGCGCCTGAAATCTGTGACAGATAAGCACTAATTTCTGAGGAAAGCTCATACAGCAACTGTTAAAATGGCAGATCCCTTACCCTTGTGTTTATGCTAATAACATTTAGCGGGGTTAGCAACCACATTGATTTCCCATATGTATCAAGAAGAGTGCAATGCTATGTTCCTAGTTAAAGCTTATTGAGCAGGCAGGATATTAGAAGTCAGAACTGATTAATTCAGGGTATAAACAGTCACCTCTCCCCCCGACCAACCTGTCTCCCAAGCACTTCACCAGACGTCCCTATTAGTGCTTTCATTTTTGATGACACTCGTTTCTTTTACTTCATTTTGTGTTTTCACCTTTACATTAAAGAACAAATTAAGTACTCATGGCTTAGTCTTGGTACATGCCATTGGTGTTAGACTGAACTCAGTGGTTCAGTGTCAGGCCCTTGAAAGGACAACCACTCTGGCTGGAGCAGACAGACCTTGTAATATGGTTTCCAGTTCACACCCATAGTGAAAGCCTTCAAATTATAATGTAATAAAAATAAATATATGATGAATGTTCTATAGACTCAAATGATGGGGTTTTTACACTAGAGATAAAAGGATATTTCCTTTTTACCTATTTTAAGGTCAAGAGCAGCAGAAGAGTATCCTATAATTTGAGTAAGCCCATTTCAGGTTCCTCAGGGAAAAATTTGTAACTAAGTGGAAAGTGTATTTTTAACAATCCCTATCTAAGTAGAAGTATCTACTAATACCCTTCTTGCTCAATAAACTTCTACTAGAAATGTAATGGTCTATTCTTGTTATTACTTACAGGATATCAAAGCAATTGCTAACCCCATGATATGCTATCTCCATAGCCACAGGAGTAAGGGATCTGCCATCATAGCAGTTGCCATATCAGCACTCATTAGAATTACTAATTTGTCACGGAATTGGAGTGGGAATGAACACCTGGAGTGTGACTTGATAATGATGGAGCTGTCTTCCAATAACAAGCCTGCTGCCTTAATGTCTTTTTCATAACTCCAGGTAGCTTAGGAACAAACCACTCTCTGTCAGTGTTGAAAGCATAAGTATACATAGATAGATTTAAGTTCTTTCAAATTTTATATATAAATATATGTACATAATATATATTTAAAAGAAGATATCTTACTACTTCAAGATGATAGTGAACAGAAAGAGCACAAGAAAGCTATATGGGCTTGCTTCCCTGTAAAGAAGAGCAAATCTGCCCCATGCTAAGTATTTTTGTGACATTCATAAGAGAAAAAAAAGAAAAAATAAAAAGACTCAATCAAGCTAAAGATGATTTAATAAAAATATATAACAAAACCAAAGAATATCTTGACTCCAGAGAAAGGTTGGAGGGCAATAGAACCTGGAGTTCTGGTCCTCTCACAGGCCACAAGTTCTCCTGCCTACACCATGCCTCAAGCAGCATTTTAAACAGGCTAGGGAAGTGCAGCAACCACACCGACACCTAAATAAATGAGGCTTCTCAGTTTCTGCTTTCTTCCAACTGCTTCTGAAATATCTTCTCTCCTTAGACCAACTGACAGATTGTTTAACTCTAGCTGACAGCTAAACTGGAAATCCCATGGGATTTTATTGTAATCTCATACTTGAGATGCCTCTCTGTCCACCTGCAGGAAGTTTTTTTTTTTATTTAAGACTGTATAGGTCCTGCTTTCTCTATGTGCTGCCTTGCAGTGAGATGGCTCTCTCTGGGTATATTTACACTTTGTGTTCCAGTTTTGCTAGAAGAATCCATTGACCATCACCAAATATTACTGAAATCCCATTCCTGTTCTTATAGGATTCCTCCCAGTCATTTCAGACAACTGAATTTCTTCATGGCAGTTAATGCCTAAGTAAAAGGATTATCTCAGGCTACTTGTCCAAGAAGGATGGGTTTCATTCACCTCTGACTTGAGAAATCAAGAAATGTTGCATCTTTTTCTAAGGGTGCAGTTGTAATTTCTATTGAATAAATAGTAAAGATGATGTAGCAAATGAATGACACTTATAATGGCAGGAAGAAAGAAATATGGTTAAAACAACAACAACAGGCTGAAGCACTTAGTTAGGTATGGCTTGTGTATTATGTCTTATAATAAAGAAACAAAACAGTAGTTTACAAACCTCAGAACTTCCTGAGCTGTTTTCTCTGCAACACTAAGACACAGGTTTAGATTTTGTGGTTAAATCTCTGGATATTGGTGACATTTTCTGTTGTCTTCAGATGCTTCTAGTCATAACTTGTGATTCTTTGTGTTCAATATATAGGTCTATCTAACTCTCCAAAGGCTTTATTCTGTTACTGTTCCCAGAGGTTATCTTTAAAACCATTTACCTCGCCAAGGCAACTCAGAATGATAGGATCATTTTTTCTTCCTATTTATTTACTCTACACAGGTTAAATTTGGTACATGCTAGGAAGGAGATCATACCTGTACAACGATGTTCTTCACTGAGATCTTTTCAGTCTTGAGTGTAGAATTTCTAAGTGGTTATTTGTTACATAACTGAAGGAATCAGTGATATTTTTTTAAAAACAAAAGCAAATCCATCATTTATTATGCCAGTACAGTCCCTAGGGTACAGATAAGAAGTATACCACTTGTGGCATGAAGTGCACCCTCAGCAAATTTTCAAACGACACCAAGCTGAGTGGTGCCACTGACACGCCTGAGAGATGGGATGCCATCCAGAGGGACCTAGACAAGGATGAGATTCCACAAGGCCAAGTGCAAAGGAGCTGCAGCCCTTAAGTACCTAGTCTCCAAGAACAAAGTTGCGTATTTCTGAAAGCATTCTCAATTTGATTTCCAGTAAATGGCTACTGAAATGTTGACTGTGAAACTCAGCACTCCCTAAATACTCTAGTCTTCTGGAATAGTATAGTTTAACAGTTCCAGAACTCCCCTTTCAGTTAAGGGAAAGCCATGTCTGAAATGAAGCCTAGTGCATAATAGGCAATGCTAAAACAGCTCACAATTACAGTAATTTAACATTTAACTTGCATTCAGTGTATAGAAAAAAATAAAGACCTATCTGCTTGTGCTGTATACCTTTGTGCAGCTTCCATTAAAAAAATGTACAAACAACCTTGTTATGAGAGACACAAGAACACTTTCCTAAATGTCATATTAGACTCATTACTAGGAGTATGAGAAAGCTGTCTAATGTGATTACTCTTTCTTCATAACAAAGGCAAAAATTATCAGCTCCTCAGTGTCTAAAATGAGTTGTGATTGGAGTTTGATGAAGTAATGTTGATAAATATTCACTTCCACTGGCTATGTGTGGGGAAAAGTCATCTTAAGATGTATAAATTTCATCTGCATTGATAACTTCTACTCATCAGGTGAAACCCTTTCTTCCTTTACGTACTCAGAGATTCATCTGAAGTCAATTGTACACATACACAAAGCAAGTTGTAACATATCATTGGTGGTATCCTTTGTATTTTGAAAGCAAAAACATAATGCTGCTGATAATGATACTGGGATTTATGGGTTTGCTTTGAGTAAATTGAACTATGTCATCAAATTGGTCATTGCACAAGAAGAGCCTTTTGGTTTCCAAAAAATTAGATCAGAATAACTGGTTTTACCTCATTTGTGCACATGGCATGGATATACAAACTACAATGCTGAAGGGAATTAACAAATGACCCCAGCCTAGGCCGCTTATTTAGCTGCAATATTACCCTAACTAGTGAATACAGAAATATTTCCTTTTGAATACAGTCCAGATGGCCCTTCCTGGGTGCTGCCCATTTAGCTGAGGTTTATTCATAGGTCCTAAATATAGTATATGAGTAGCAAAGTAACAAATCTGGATAAATTGGAGCACCACTGACATAAAAAGTGTGTCGATGTCACTGAAAACCCTCAGGGACAATAAGCTTACATTGACCCAGAAAACTAACATATTATGTGTATAAATATATATAATTTAT
>NW_008615828.1:56824-78852 GCF_000691845.1 Merops nubicus | reverse complement strand
CCTTAGCTTTCCTAATTGCCTCCCTAAATTGCTTTTAAATATCTAAAGGGTCAGTGTCAAGAGGATGAGACCAGTCTCTTTTCAGTGGTGCCCAGCGATAAGACTAGGGTCATCTGGCACAAACTGGAACACAAGAAGTTCTACCTAAACATAGGAAAACTTACTTACTGTGAGGGTGTCAGAGCACTGGAACAGGCTGCCCAGAGAGGCTGGGGATTCTTCTCTGGAGACTTTCAAAACCTGCCTGGATATGTATTCCTGTGCAGCCTGCTCTAGGTGAACCTCCTCTGGTTATGGGGTTGGACTAGGTGATTTCCAGAGGTCCCTGCCAACCCCTACCATTCTGTGATTCTTTGACCTGAATAGCTGCAGAACATGCCCAGGGGAGTGAGCACAGCTGATCCCAAGTGTTTGCTCAGGGAGCCATGCAGCCTTTCCGATGATCCCGAGTCCTATTTTAAGCTGTCATAGTCTGAATTAATTAATCCTGGCTTGCTGGCTATTAGGAAGGATGCTAGATGTAGTGTAGTGCTATGGGAAGAAGGCTTGAGGGGGCTGGATGAAGTGATTTATTTACTGCTTTTTTATTCTTTTTTTTTTTTATCTCTTTTTAATTAAAAATTACATTGTGTGAAAGTCACTCTCTTGGCTCCTGAGAACGTTTCATTAATGAAATGAAATGTGTCCCTAAAGAAAGAAGTTACTAAAGTCATAATTACACCTAAGTTTTGATATATCTAATAAAAAAATCAGTGAGATACCTCAGAGGAGAGAGCGACAGGAGGATATTGCTACCTTTAAGCTTTTTATCTTCTTTCATTTTCAGTTCAATCCCATTTGCCTGTGTGTTGGGGAAGTGATTCTGTATATCTGTATTTCCAGTGCTTAGCAAAATGAGGCCACTAAGCAGCTTGGGATTCTTCAACGTTTCTCCAAATAAACTGTTTTTTTAATTGAGTTGACAGAGATTTAAGAAATCAGGTATTATTGAATGCAGTATGTACAATAGATTAATTAAATTTTTCCTCTGTTGAAAGTGTTATCTTACTGACTTAAAAAGTCTCTGTGATTGATACGCAAGCACTGAGGACCTCTGTTTAAACCAGAAGATAACCATAAACTTCTTTGTTTTCATATTATTAAAGTCAAGTCATTCTCTACATCTTGAGTTTTATGTGAAGCACTTTTTTGTTTAAACACCTTTGGGATCTAAGGACCAAGCTTAGCCATTTATTGCTGGTCTTTGGGTAAAACTTGTAAGACATGATTTTGAACAAACACCATGTAAGAATTCAAAAGACAGCATACATGGATTTCCTGTAGAGGATTTTACTTCACTCTAAGCTACTTGGTTCCAGGGATATTTGAAGATTAGACCACCCGTTTGAGTGCCAAACTACAGATCTGGCAGTCTAGCTTTACTTGGTATATTTTCCCTTAAATCCTGGTTGCGAAGATCCATTTGTGGAAGATGGACACCTCTGCTAAAGATGCTGCTGGAGTGATGGGAAGTTTTATCCAGAGCACAGAGTAGTACTGTAGTAAGCTTTGGCTCAGCTTATGTTGACTGAAACTGTATAATGAAGTCTTTTTTAGGTTTTATATCTAAAAAATGTATTGCTTTCTAAAAGGCATTGGCATCGTTGTTGCTTCTTTTACAACAACAATATAGACTGCTTAATGCTCATCACCATTTCATGTACTATAGAATGCTTTTCACGTACTGTGGAATGCTTCAGAAAATACTGGTGTCTGGCACAGTTTTTCTTAGAAAATGCAGCCTCCAGGTTTCATGGTAGTTTTTGACGTTGACCTGTTCTTTTAAAGGTGAAATCATGGGTGATAATATGACAGAATTTTTCTGACTTTTTAAAACCCTCTGCTGTTATTCATAGCACGTAGAAGGAGTTGCCTAATATTCCAGGTATATCTTATTGCCCTTGTGGAAAAGGTAAGCTATTTTTGACTTTATATCTGGGGAAGACTGAGCAAAAAGCAGTTATATAAACTAATGTACCAGATGAATATCACATGAAAGATCAGTCCGGAGGTCTTGGCTGTCAATCTGGAATCACCTTGGCTGTCGCTAGTTAAAACCTCAGGTAGCATTTTCCGCAGGGAGAGTGCTAAATAGAAAGAGAGTGCGGAAGTACATGCTCAGCTTGATTTGTAGGCTCTTCCTACAAGCTTCCTGTCATGTTACACTATGTCCTTCAGAGTTCTCAAAAACAACAACAAAAAAAGCCAAACGAACCCTTCTCTTTGGTGATTTCATGGCTTTTGTTTCTTCCTCAGAGAAGATCAAGTCTGGAGTTTCTCTGACTTCGTCTGAAATTGTAGGCATGATCAATTTGTTTAAGAAACCTTGTAAGTATTCAACTGATTCTGCAGATTATGGAGCAAATGATGTCTTGTCATTTAAAAGCTCACTGTTAAGTTTTTGTGGCTTAGTCTGGAATACTTTTAGCGGGGAGCTGGCTGAGGGGGGGAATGTGCTGTGCTTATTGTTTTTAAGCAGGAGCTGCTGCTAATGTATGTGCTGCTTTTGTCTATTTTTATGGCAGTTGTAATAAACAGCGTCTGTGTGAAGCAAAGTCAAATCCACACCAAAGAGATTATTCTACTTTATGTTTTTGCAGGTAGTTCCCTGTGGCATCACTGGGAGCTATCTGCCCTGTGGGAAACGTGACTCCCCCAGTTTTTGTTACATGAGATGCTGTGCTTTACCATGCCTTTTAATTCATGACGGCTTAGAATTTATGGATTTAAATTTTGAAGTCATTAGAAAAGTATGTGCTCATTTAGGATCATCTGGATCCATTTTCAAAGTTATCCAAAAGGTATTTTTAAAGCTTACTACTGTAGTTCTATTTTCAGTAGGTTTTCCTCTGTTAGTTGTCAAATATTTCGGTTGCGCTGACATTAAATTACTTGATTTCAGTTTTGTTTCTTGCATTGAATTTGCAGAGATTAATTGAGGAATTCGGGATTTATTTGAGTTAAATGATACAAATGGGCTGAAGCAATATTAGGTTTATGCCTTTGTGTAAATACCAAGCATGCTATCAGGCAGTGGTGCTGGATTCATTTGGTGTCTTTCTGTTCACCTCGTTGTTGGTGGCATTTTGGGGAAGCAGATGGGGATGGGGGGGGAAGGATTGGCTAAAGTGTTTATATAATAAACAGGACTTGCTTTCAACATGAGATGATGGTTAACATCATAACATGACAAAAGCTTTAGTCTGTTTTCAGGTTTCCTGATCATATGCCCATTCCAGTTCAGAAGTAAATAGTAGCTCTGCTTCCACTGGATTGCATCGTGTTCCGTGTGAGCTCGCGCTGCTGAGAAGGTATTAAGAGGGGAAAAGGCTCTCACTTGATTCATTAACTGCCCTTCAGAACAAGGCGTGTAGTCCCACTCTCACTGATGGTCAGGTCAAATACTTTCCCAGGGAGAGAGAGAGGAAGGAATGCAAAAAAGCCTTTGCTTCTCAATGAGTTATTTAATCGTCTCTAATTATGGATTTAAAGGATAGAAGTAGTAAGAAGACTTATTTTGCATGCACTGTTAAGGAATTCATGTAGGAAGAAGAGACACAAGTGTTTGAAATACCTGGCTAGCTCTCTGTTGTCATCTGTTAATAATTCACACAGACCTTTCATTTGTATTTTGTTGAGAAAAACGGAGTAGGCTTGAAATATAAAGAAGCTCTTAACTTCGTTTGTGAAGTAGTGGGAGTACAGCGTGTCCATTCAGAGCAAAGGAAAGAATTTACTTGTGTGAAGTTTTCAGACTTTTAGTTTTCTTCTTGTAGGCAACTACACCAGTGGCACTGTGGGAAGGAAACTCTGTTTCTTATGTGGCTTTTACACTTGTGTTAGTTATTACTAGTTAAGTCATAACTGAACTGCAAATTCCAGACCCAGACTTTCCCAGAATTTGGTGCTTGCTTTTGTAGAAAACTATTTACTATACAATTACCAGCAAATAAAGTGGTGCATCACTGTCTTGCGCTGTATGGGGTTTTGTGGTCAATCACTGTGTGGTACTACTGTAAAGACTTAAAAATCTCTGGCAGACAGCTGTGGTGGATGAGTTTGATTGAATGTTATGTGTGTCTTCTCTGGAAGTTGCTCTTCTAGGAGGCCTGCATCCATGGCCACTGCCTCCTTTAATAGGAAAAGAATTGGCTAAAATATGTTTGGTTTCTCTGAGGGCACTTGTGCTTCATGTATAGGATTAAAAGTAGAAAGGTAGAGAATATCTACAGTTTACCAGCTTTCTACCTGAGGTGAGTGATGACAGTTTTGCATGTCTTGGTGGGCTTCTGCACAGAACATCCTTCTGTGTTGGTGCCTTTATTGTGTCTTTGTTTTCGGGCACTTTTCTATCCAAGTATGTGCAATGGTTTCTGAACTGTCTTGCCCACAGCAAACATTCTTCCCTAAAATAGGTAAGGAGCAAACTTTCAAAATATTAAGCTACTAAAGTCTTCTCTGCAATATCTTACTTGGGGTATTTGTTTCTGATTCTTTAAGGAGTATACAATTTACAGAACAGATAAGTATGACTTACCTTACTTCTGCATAAGTATTAATAGAACTCTAAAAAATAACAGCATGAACAGAGGTAACATCTGTAAGTACTCTAGATAGGATAACAATGCTTTTTATACAAGGAACATGAAATTTTAATAGCTCATGGATGGAGACAGCCACTAGTTGTCTAACCCAATCATCTGTAGTGAAGGCATTCATTATCTTTGTTCTCTAAGATTTCTCTCAGAAATGTTGGAATGTGTAGTCTGACTGCCTGTCCCCCTGGGTCAGGGCTGAATTTCAAATTACTCCTCTGCTGCTGCAGCAGACTGGCTGGTATTGGCAATGCGACGCTCAGCTAGGTGGAAATTGCGTCTGCCCCAACCTTGTCATTAATTTTTCAAAATTGCCAAACAACTTACACTTAATGAGTTCCAATTAATCAGTACCTTTTGCTTTACTATACATGTAAAATTATACTTTCAGTAAAATGCTTCATGAACTAATTAGAGATCTCGACCCAGTGTAGTTGGGAGAATTCTGTCCTCTAGTATAATGGTTTCTTATGAAATAGTGAGATTAAAATCTTGACTCCTTATTCCAAAGATGCAATCTCTTCATGTTGCTCTTCTCCCATAGCAGACTACATTTCATTCTTATTCTGGAATGCTGTTTCCCTAAATGATGTGTCCTCTTTAGCCTATAGAGCAGGGCACTTGTCCTATTTTGCAACATAGCCTAAAGCAGGGATGACCAGTTGCTCTGTGGCTAGGTTTGCCCCAGCTGTCTCCTCAGGTGCTGGAGGATAATAAGGCTGATTCTGCAGAGGCTGCTTGGGGTTTCCTGAAGAACAGGTACAAACAAACCTTACCAGTCTGTCTGATGGCATGGTCCAGGAGGGCAGGGCAGAGAAGCACAGCTATTCACAGTGAGGTTAGGTCCTCAAAATTTACTAGTGTTGGCACAGGGCCCATTCCAGCAGAAGAGAGCCAAATCCTACAAGACTGCCTTGGCAGCTGTGCCATTCCTCAGCAGTACCTTGAGGTGCCCACAGTTGCCTCACTTTTCCTAGCTTTGGATGTCGGAATGAAAACTAAGATGTTTTTAAGTAAAAAAACAATGTAAAAACAAAACCCTTCCTCCTTCAATTTGGGCTTGTCCTGCTAGAGGCCCAGTAACGCTGGTGATGACCCTGCATAAATTACCTGAAGTCTCCGGAGCTGCTTCTTGGGTTCCTGTCTTGCTGTGAGTAAGCACTGTGTTTCCACCACACCTGCAAAAGGTGATGCTGTCTTGGGGAGAGTTTGTTCCACTGGAGATTCTGAGGCCGCTTCTGTGGGCAGTTTTATGTGGCAGATGGTATAAGTAAACAAATATTTGATAATATAAGGAAATAACATGGATTGTCTACTTCTTCTTGTCCTTTGAGATGTAAGGTCTTACACATATTTTCAGTTATCCTTTCTGCCCTCTTCCTTGGTCCTGGTTAAATCTCATATCCTTTGGTTAAGAGGCTTTTTTGCCTCCTTTGTAGTGATGTGCAGTGCGTGTGGTGTCCATCAGCAGTGGGCTGCCTGAAGTGCTGTCAGGCTGAAACATGGCAGCCAGTGGGACTTGCAGTAAGGTATCAATGGCATGGATTTACAGGTCACTGAGGCACTTTGAAGAGGAACAGTTACAGGTAGATAACCCATTTCAACTTCTACCCAATGTCCCCTTCCACCTTGTTGTGAATGTTTTATCTAAATCGTGGAAAACACTTTCCTCTGCTTTTGGAAATACGTAGTAAAAATATTATGGTATTTTTAAAAGGTGTTAAAATAATTTTTGCTATGAAGTAGTGAACTCTCACTGGTCTCTTACTTTCTATTGTTTGGTTAAGTGGTTATCCAGATGCTATTTATGTTGCCTTACCATTAATGGAGCTTTAGTATACAATGCAGGTGATGCCCTTATAGGAGTCTGTTTACCAAAATCAAGTACATATATTTTAGTCACATGCTTGACTATGGTTTCCAGACTGGCACCTTTGAAGTAAGTAGCACCTGCCCTCTATTAATGAATGTGGATATATAATGCCAGGTAGCTGTATATAGTCTTTCCAGTTTGGTTTTTTTTTTTCCCAGATTCGTCAGTGAACAGCAATACGTAATACATGCACACAGGCATTAATATCTTCATTTAGCATTTGTCGGAATGTTAATAAAACAGTGGATTCTCAAGCAGTACAACAGATTAGTTTTTATTAGTTATTTTTCAGTTTACAGTCTGAAATATTTAAATGCAAACCTGTTTGTGTCTATCAGGCAGCCAGAGAGCAGATATGTACTCATAACTATGACTAAACCAGATAAAGTTGGATTTTGCTCAGAGTAACGTTTCTGCAAAGAAATGATGAACAATCCATTCCCTGGGATATAGCTAGTCTTTCTACCGTCAGATAGAGACATACCTGATAGATAAACCAGACTGAAAACCAGAAGTTTGGAGAATCTCCTGTTTTGTTCTGATGTGGTGTGATTGTGCATTTTATGGTTTGGCTCCAAATAGTTTACAGCAGAAAAGTAGGACAAGGAATAGGAGGGAGTGGTGTTTCTCTTATGATTGAAACACACCTTCTGGTGGAAAAGTCCTGGAGAAAATACTGCTCTGCATTGGGATTGGAATGTATTCCTGCTCCACATCTGACATTTTTCTTTTTTCTGCGTGATATGTAAGACTTAGTCTTAAAAGTGAAGATGATGGGATGAAGAGAAGAACCCTAAGCCGAAATTGTACATTGTGCAAAGTTACCTTCATTTAGCTGACAGTGCTGTCATTTCATATACCTAAATTAAATTACTCTTTCCTCTGACTGTCTTGGGTGGGTGTTACTGCGCATATGGCTTTTGGGCTTTAGCTCTGCTGTTTAAAGAAGTATCAAGATTGCCACAGTCATTTAGAGCATCAGGATTTTTCTTAAAATGCAGTAGAAAACCTGGTATGGGGTTCTGGGGATGTGACAGAGGACCAACACATAAAACTGGAATGGCTGTTCTCTTCACGTAGGACTTTTGGCTATAAATGTTTCATTTTCCCCTTCTGTGTGCCATGATTAAAAAGACTGCTTATTGTACAATGCAACAACTGTTGTTTCCATTCTCACACGTGATAAATCTTTACGAAACGATCATGTGAGAAAGGCTTCAAAAAGTGCAACCTGGATTAGCTTTGAGATGCTTTGCAGTATCTCAGCTTCAGAAAGTGTCAAGGAGACAGATGTGGGCATCTCTTGAGGCTAGTCACATCATGGAAACATTACTTTTATAAGTTTTTCTTTGGCTTGTTTATTATTTTTGTACTCTTAACAGTTCTTTCAAACTTGTTTGTGCTGCTGTAACCCTGGGCAGTGCTTTGTAGAGATTGAAAAATACTGTTTCAACTACTGAACACTTGTAATCTAGGTAAATTAAGAATAGATATGAGGCAAGTAAAAGAGTAAAACTAAATGAGTACTCGCCTCTCTCCTCTGCTCTCCCCCATCCTCTTTCCATGTTTGCTTTTTGCAATTTCTTTTACCATAATTGCTCTTGAGCCTTGAGTTTTACAAGTGCAGCAGAGGTATCAGGTGAAAGTGTGTTTATGCAGGGTGGTAGGAGGCCTACAGCGTCAGGGAAGCAGTTAGGGAAGGGAGTTAAATACAGTTTGGTCAGCATGGGCTTCCCCTGGATCTCACTGTGAACTTTCCTTAACTGGATAGGCAGGGGACAAGCTCCTTTACCAAGCTGCTTGCAGGCATCCAAAATGTGCTTCAGCACTTGAGAAACTAGTCTTCAGAGCTGTTGAAATGGACTTCTGCTTCCATCTGCGCTTGAGTTAGATTCTAGGGTTCATGTTGATGTCATATCCTAGAACTGACAGTGCATTCATTTCCCTTGGTGGTAATGATGTTTAACCACCCTCCCTAGCACAGGAGATCTCGTGCTTTGCCTGGCCACCCGAGTCTCCTCCATTCTGTTTTGTTCTGGGACATAGTAGATGGTACTAAATTCCAGTGTGGGCAGGCGATGTTGGAGAGGAAGTGCCATCTCTTTCCTCAGTCAAATTTAATTGTGACCAACTTTTGTGGCTGAATTTGATGCTTTTCACCAGTTTAGTTGCGATGATGCTTTGTCATCTCAGCACAGTGAGACGGTGTGTGATTAGTGTGATCAGTCACATCCTGGCCTGGCAAATCCTCGCTTGGAACTGAAACAGCATGAAAATAGGAAATAGTTTTTTTCTCTTTGTTCCCAGTGCCTAAAGGAAAGATCTTTTAAAAGGAAATGTCTGGGTGTCTTTAGTTCAGGGGTAGAAAGAGTTGTTCATTTGTGCAAAGACCTTTCTATATTTGAATTACTTTAGATATTTTTTAAATGCTTAGCTTTATAAATGCTTCAGTATCATCCCTTTATGTCTGCTTCTCTTTAAATTTGCCTCTTCATGAACAATTAATTTTCTGTCATCATAAAATAGAATGGATACTGGGAGATTTCACTTGGCATTACAGAAGTAGCTTGATTTCTTCCATTTTTATGATGCAGATCTCATAAAGAACCCTTTCCTGATATTTCTACTTGTGGAGTTCATGCAGTTATCTTACTTGGTGGACATTTAAAATAACACTGCTTCTATTAGTGGTTTATGTTGCTAAATATACTTAGTGTCAGCCAAATAAATTTGATAACAAAATACATCTGAGTATTTTATGAAGTGAACATTGTTATTTATTCTAAGATCAGAAAAAAAATTCAAGATGTTTTTATTTCTTAGATAGTTATAGCTAAGTCTAAGCTGTAAAATTTCATCAGATTTCTATGAGTTTTCCAGTCAATAAGTGTTTCAAGTAATGTTCTGTTTCTGTTTTAATTATGGAAAACAAAGGCAAACCATGATCACCTCAGTTCTTCCTTTGCCTCCAGATAGCAAGAGCTCTACTGAAAATATACAAATCATATTGGGTTTTGATGTGTATTCTGACTTTTCTTCCTTTCTTAATGAGTAGCAACAGGAAAATGTCTTCTTATTGCATATATTTTATTACATTCATGACAAGATTGAGTCAATTTTAAGCTCCATTTCTAAAGCAAATCTAATGTTTAAGAATGTTGCCAGAGCTTCAACCCAAAGACTTACAGCCTTCTTCCTGTAACAAAGATGTCCTACACACATCTTGTGTCTGCTTGGCTTGGGAGGTAAAGGCGACCCAGGCTGAGGGCTCTGGTGTGGTTATGGAAGAGCAGTCATGAGTTCACTGTCCTGTCTTTGACTCTGCTCTGTGAAGAAGCTGTTCAAGGTTTGCCTTTGCCTTTGTGGCTCAGCCTGTTGCCTGGTTGCAAGGGACAGGTGGTGGGTAATGAGCAGCTGCTTAAGGTTTGTAAAATGCTTGAAGTTTGAAATATTACTTATTATACTAGTGTTGTTAATACTGATGATTAGTTTTGCATTTTTGACTCCATGGTCTGTTAAATCA
Source organism: Merops nubicus (assembly GCF_000691845.1). NCBI lineage: Eukaryota > Metazoa > Chordata > Aves > Coraciiformes > Meropidae > Merops > Merops nubicus. Next base: position 68,822 of record NW_008615828.1, on the reverse strand, counting down.
CTCAAAATCTTTTTACTGAAGTTGTTGGTAACAGTGTTGATTAAGTGCTGGCTCAGGTTGGAGCTTTTCTCTTGATAGCATTTAAGTCAATACTGAGATACCAATTTCATCTTTAGGCTGATAGTAATCTGTGTTACAAAAATTGGCAATTTCAGGAAAAAGTGTAATTTGCTATCTATCTTTAGCACTCGGAAGAGAGATCCACTGTGGACAGGAATAACAGTGTGTCAGCAGGGAAGGTAAAAAAGCACAGTACATTACTGTTCTCTGTGCAGCAAGCACGGAGGTGAGGCTGTGATGCTGAAGATGAGGAGGAAGAGGAGGAGTTGTAAGCTGTGCATGAATAGCAGACAAGCCTCTCTGGCTTGCAGTGAAGATCTACCCAGGTCTGGCCAATTGTTAGTTTTAGTGTTTGCAGCTGCCATAAATCACAGTATATCTTTAGTGGTTTCAGTTTGTGTTAGGCAGCAAAAGTAGTAGCACTGGATCTGATTCTGCACAATGACAAGAAATTTTTATCCAATTAGATTGCACTTATGTGACATTCAGGAAGAAAATTGTTCTATGTCGAAATGCCTCAGCAGTGTGTTAATTTGGTCTTTCCTTTATACAAGAAGGAAAAAATTCCAAATCCCAATCCAAAATACATTGGATGTACCTCTTTGCTTTCAGCCTTGATTTATTAGCACCTAGTGATTTATTAGTCAGTTGGCTCTCTACACCCTTGCTCTGGTAGTAACCTCAGTCAGCTCCAGGAGCCCTTTCCTTAGGATGGCATATACTTCTTTCATAGCTGCACCACAGAGCTGGCTTATAATTAACTGGTGGTCAGATCTATCTTCTTGCCCATTTCTAACTGATAGGGGCTAAGTTATTAGAAGGACATCTCGGCAATATACCCAAAATGAATGAGTTTGTACATAATATTTCAGCACTGCCTCTCATTTCTCTTAGCCCAGTACTCCAGCCATCCAGTCTCTCTGACTCTCCTTTGAGTTCAGGATCTTTCTCCATTTTGTCTTATCAATAGATGTCAAGTAGCATACTGTTAGCACTTGTGCCTTATCACTGAAGAGGTTTGGTCTACAAGTTTCACGCTTCCCTCATGAAAATTAACATTTTCTATGATAAGCCAGTAGTTTCTGTGAGGATGAAACGCTCCTTCTCTTACCAGTAAAAAAATGGCAAGTAGCATGATCCAGAAGTGTTGACTGGTGCAATACATGGCTTGTTCTAGGAGTTGGAAGCGCAGAAAAAGCAGTTTGTGTAACACAATCCCTTGCAAGAATGGTCATAATAATAGTGATTTGAGTGTAGGATTGTTGTCTGTCAGCAGCTTGTACCAGCCTTGAGGAGGTACATATGACCATCAGCAGCTGGGCAGGGACAGCAGGGAGGTGTTTGGCTGGTTCAGGATGTATTCCTTGGACTCTGGACAACTCTGAAGTGGGGCCTTGGGCAAGCTGCCTTGCCTTTGGGAGGTTTATTCTTCCATCTGCAGCTTGGCTAGTAGTTCAAGATTGAAATGCTTTCAAGAAGGAATTGTCTCAGTAAGAATTTAATCTGCTGAGGGAATCCCATGTTTTACTTTTTTTTTTTTTTTCTGTGAGAATGAAATAGTAAGTCAACGTCTCTTCACTGCATTGACCTTGAGTGTTTAGTGCAGATCTGGATACCAAAAGGGTCTTCCTTCATGAATACCTTGAGTTTGTAAGTTTTGTATTAGTAAAATAAAACCTTTGCCCTTTTGTTGCTTAATGAGTGAATGTTTTGTTGGTGAATTACAAGCTATTGTAGTCTCTTCCTTTCTAAAAGTTTCGCATGCATCACGGAGCCCAGAGCTATTATAAGCAGGCTTTGTCTTATTCCAAATGTTCTACAGTGCAGCTCAGCACCTCAGTAATATCTATCGCATTTACTTAACCCGTTTGAAATCTCCTTATATATATATACATGAACTCTGCTAGCTGCTGTCACTGTGCTCAAGATGTGTATCCCAAGTTCTTCTAAACCCCCTGACTACTCACTGTGTAACCTATACATGAGGCTTTCCCCCTGGAAGCTGGGAAGGAAAGAGAACTCCGTGGCTGCAATAAGGTTTGGTGCTGAAATTTGTAATGACTTTCTCATGCTGTCTTCCCTGCTGGGAGTCCCCACTCTCCCCAGCCTATCCCACACATTCCCAATATGAGCTGCCTGTTCTAGGTTTGGCTGTGTTTTTCAGAGAGCAGTATCTTCCCCATCCCAGAGGTGCTGCCCAAGGCTGGCAGTGGAATGGATTAGGGAGGTGGGACGCTGGTGTCAAAATGAAGGGTTGGGTGAAGAACACAAGGCTGTCTGACCTCTAGGAACACTCATTCTGTTACTTAATAAAAATAACAGGCGCAGAAATACAAATACAGGCTGGGAAGGCTTTAATTTATAGATGAGATAAAGAGGGAAACAGGAGTTCAAAAAGGAAGGGAGGTGAGAGTCTTACCAGAGTGAATGAGACTAAAGAAGTGGATAGGAACAGTATTTACTTGGCTCTGGTTCTAATGCCATATGAACACTTTAAAACTGCTCTTTACTCCACCTTTCCATTAATATTCTTTCCTTGCTGCTAAAGACCACTGTGCCAGTCCTCATGCAGCAGAGGCTAAGTCCTTGTGCCTCGGATTGAGTAAAGGAAGGTTTTACTTTCCCTATTATTCCTTGTTTTGTGAAGAGAAGTGTTAAAATAGCTCTTTCCTTGCTCTGGATGATGAAGTGTATTATGTATGTTTCAACATTAACAGAATTGATTATGCTGATTCATAATGTGTTTTCTAACAGCTGACTCTCAGCTACATATGGTTTTTTTGACGATAACAGTCTTTGGGAGGAACAAAAATCACAAAATGGGCTGTTTATGGAGTGTTTTTGCTTCTGCCTGTGGCAAAGGGAAATAGACATTTCTGGAAAGTAAGGTTGGTTCTTGCTGTGCTAAGGATACTTTAGGTAGTATTACTAGTTTATATCAGGTAATCCAAGAATACCTCATCTTCTGTGTGGGACAAGGTTTGCAAGAAATAGTATCTCTTATGATCACTTGATACTCTTGGAAGAACAGGCAAGCATTGGCACGTTATTTTTCCTTTGCTTTGCCCAGGTGTTTCATGAGACTGTTGTGGCTGCACCTGTTTATTACCTTTGATCCCTCTCAATCTCGTTGTCGTTTAATGTTTCTCAGGTATTGATTTCATCTCTGGTCATATTATCTCATCTCTGTCAGCATGGGACTGTTGCATACTGTCCATGTTATGAGTGTTATGTGCTATCACTAAATGTCTCGTACAGTTGAACTCATTGCTGGGAAGTTACATTATTAAATCTGAGTCTCAGTCCTTTTTTTTCTGGGTTGTTCTTTATTCCCTTTGTGTTACCTTAAGTATTTCCTTGGGCTCTTTGGTGTTTCTCTCTACTTCATGTACGTGGACTGTGTCCATCTATCATCTCAAACTTTCTTTTTAGATACATGTGGAAGACTACAATGGACTGAGGGCAGGTCATGGAGGCAGAAAATGTCCAGAAATTAGTTCCCTGTGAAATCTGACAAACTACAATAGGAACAGGAGCTCACTCTTATTTTATAACATGGCAACTTGATTAAGTAGAGTTCACCCTTCTTCTCCTTGCTCCTGAATAATTTGTTTCCCTTTCCTGGAGTGGAGACATCTCTCCAGAGAGTGGTGCTCCCTGCTCTGAACACAAGTATATCAGCAATAACAAGAAGCTCTGGGGACTCACAGAAATGGATGTACTGAGATGTGGAATGGGTGGGAAGGCTGGAGGCAAGTGCTCATCCTGGTTTTCATGAGGCAGCCCTGCGCCCTGTGAGAACAGACTGGGCAGGGGGGAGGCAGGACAGTTTTTTTGGTGGGGACATGAAAAGCAAAGAAGCTTGTGCAGATGCATGGCCAACCTAGGACTCAGCTTACGGTAGTGCCTATCCTGAGTTATTTTTTAAAGACCATGAATAAGCATACCATTAGCTTAAAATCAACTGGAGTTTTTTTCATTACTGATACTGTACATCATAACAGCCTTTTTCTGCTGTAGAGATATGACTAGAGATGTCAGTTAACTTACCCTCTTGATAGTGTTTTTTATTTCCCTTTTTTGCCTCGGCTGCTTTATTGTGCCTGCAGCCCAGTAAGCCACCTGCCCTCTCCCTGCCATGCAGTCTTAATGCTGCACACATGTGGATTCCCAGTCTCTAAATTCTTTATGGAAATTCCTGTTCAGTTTAATAATTCATATCTTCATTAATCTAGCCTATTACACCATATTTCATAGACACTAAGTTCACCAACAAGGGACACATTATTTTGGAGAGATCTCCTGTGCAATACCTCATACTAGAGGTAGGTATTACAGACAGGTGCCTCATTTCACATAATGAACAAATGTCTGAAATCTCTGCAAATCCCATTGCAGAACTGAGGTTTGAAAAGTCTTGGCTGCATTAACTTCAACTTTAAAAAGTCACTACAAATCCTGCTTTTAGTTTTCCCCCCAATGATCATCTTTCTACCAAGCAGCTGATGCATTTGCTTGGTCAGCTCTGCTTGGAGAAATCCCTCCCTGCAGGTTTTCTCACCCACATTACCGTGAGTGCCCCAGCTCCACAGCAAGGAGGAAAAGCTGGAAGGAACCAACACCTTGTTCCATGGTTATGTGTCTCCTCTATGATTATGTGAGACTTCCTGTTTCTCATGTGAAGCTTGCTTTGCTTGAAAATCACTTTTCAGATGTTTCCAGTGGCTTTGATGTCTTCTCTGTCCCATCTGACGGCAGATGGGACAGAGAATGCAGCCTGACCCCTGCATTGACCCTTTTACATGGGATACATTGCTGACTCTCTTTCCAAGAATTTCAGTCTCTTCCCTCCGTAAGAGTAGTAGATAAGTCTTTATTTGACCTGTGCTTGTGTGGGCTCTGTGCAGTTTTTGGAAGGCATCACAGCCTAGGGATCCCAATGGATTTGGGTGACATTTGAGCAGCATAACTACAAGCTATCTTATGGAGATTTGTCAGCTGGGGCATTGTTAAGACTTTGCCAGCTGGAGGCCAAAGTCAGTGCCTGATTCACTGGCACTAAAGCCCACTGCACCGGCCTTAGCCTTTCTTGGAGAGCACACTAGAGTGGCAGAGAGTGTAAATAGGAGTAACTGTTCCTGTCAGCCTCCCCTCTGTCTTTGGGCGTGGAGGGACCATACGCTGCCTTCATGATGCTGATGCTCTCCACTTTAACTGGCTATGTGTTAGCCACTGCATGTCTTCATGCAGCTGACAAATTATGTGACAGGTTAAAGATTATTCTAATCTGCTCTTCTAGAATAAGCTGAGAAGGGAGTGTTTACCATATGTGCTGTGTTATTCTAGTCAGCCTGTCCAACGTTGTTTATCTGTCGCCTTCACACCTCATGTTTTTCTATGATTCAGACTGATTTACTGTTAACTGTTTACAGTGATTTGAAAAAGGGAGGCTTGTCAAACAGAGATGACAAAAAGGTTTAATTGCCGATTTCCCATGTTCTACTCGGGCTGGATCTGTACGATTCCCATTCGAGTGATAAAGGAGAGGAAAAAATGGCCCATGTAAACAGGCTTGTTTCCTGGCTATCTCAGCAATTGTCCTTGACATGAGACTGTTGGATGTTCCAAGCTTCAGCTTCTCCTATACCCTTTCTTTTTTTTTCAGCAGAGGGACAGAAGGAATGAGTCATGTTTGAGCTCTAGAGTTAGAGTCTCAAGAGGCTTTTGTGCAGGGCGTCATCTTGTTGCGTTGCCAATGTTTGGATTCCTTTTTGTACTTGTTTTACTGTCACAGGAAGTGTTTTATCCTGTAGGTGATACCATCCCAGATCTTCCTCCTTAAGATCTTGTGAAAAATTTACGTAAATAGACTTTGCCTTAGCGGACAGGCATTACCTTCTTAGGAACCTGGAAGGGATGGCTGCTCCTTATCTCTGTGCTGGCAGGTTGGGGAATAGCGTGTGCAGCCTGTGCAGGGATGGGTTCTGCAATGAGTCACCAAACCTAATTTAAAGAATTCACGCTTAGCAATGTGACAACTGCGATGATGGGATGCGCAGTGGGGAAGCAGCTAAGGGACATATGAAATCACGTGGAGAAAATCTTGGCCATGTTGGCTTTCACCCATTTTGATGAAAGGAAAGCTGTGTTGACTTGTCTTATTTGTTCAACGCTTAGATTCACAGTTGCTGAATCAGTACAGTAGATTTAGAGTTGATGACGTATTTATATCTGAAGACCTCCAAAAGAGGAGGGGACAAGGGTAATGTGGATGAATGACACAATGAGAACCTTTTTTAAAAACGCTGTAGTTTAATTGGTTTATGCAGTAAATTACATTAACCAGCAGAAATAGCATCAGGCAGCCTTCCTTTTCAAAGAAGTCTGAGGAAGCAGATGAGGTGGGAACTGGCTCTTTCACCCACTCTTGTGTCTGGTACTGATGCCTTCTCTCCTGTATGTTCTGCCATTTGATTTGTGAGTTCTTGCAGGCAGTCTGAAGTGCATGAAGGGTTGGGGCAGCTGTGGCCGGAAGCGATAATTTCTCTCTTTCTTTGCATGACTGCCTGCCTGTCTGTTAGGGGTTCTGTGTAAGAATACATTTCTCTCAAGTCAGAGTTGAGCAGCAAGCAATTGGTCCAGCCTGAGATATGAGTCGGTCAGCTTATGGTAAGCAGAGCTAGAGGACAAGGAGAGTAAACTTCTGTACCCCTTTTTCGTCTGCACTGGTAAAACTGCTGCTTCTGTGGCTGTTGTTTTTCTCATGTACTCATTCTGCGTCTCCAATTCCGGATTGAAAATTTATTCTAATGCTCAACCTGCATGTGAGGTTCATGATTCAGCTTTTTATCTTTATGCTGTTACTGGGATGCCTTTGTCTTAATGAAGTTGCACAAATGCTCTGTCTTGACTGCCCAATAAGAAAGGTGATACCTGTGTAAAATTCTTGGGGATCTGTAAAGGAAATGAAGAATTAACTATGTGTTGTGTTTCTGACTTGATAATTTCAATCTAGGTTTCTTGCTTTATCCACAGTCAAGTACAGATAGATTCACAGACAGTAGCTTTACTGCTGCTATTTGCCTAAGTTTGATCCCACCCCTGGGTTCAGCTCAGGCTGACTGGCACCCTGTTAGTTTGGAAACCACTTGTCACTGTAAGCAGCCAGATTGTAATGTGCTTGGGCACAATTTCTCTCTAAATACCCTGTAGTTATGCCTCCAGCAACTACAAAGGGGTGTTCCCCGGGTGTATGGCTTTGCCATACACAGGTATAGCAGAGTGGAGTGTAAAACTTGATGTGGTACTGAAGAGTACTGTTGCACTACAGAAGACTTCATGTTTCCTGGTCAAATGTTCCTTCATGGACCTATGTGCAAGCAAACCAAACTTTGCAACCAGACTGCTTCTTTCCTCTGAGCAACAGCTCTTGGGAAGAATGGGGCAAGCTGAGGCAGTGTGCATGCACACAGTGTGGCAGAAAAGCACATATAGGGATTTCAATAGCTTATGAATATATTTATTACCAGTACAGCGTGATGCTGCTCAAACTGCATTATGATAGGAGGCTAAAAACTGTAAGGTTTGTTGTTTTTTTTTGTTTGTTTTTGTTTTAAAGCTAGCTTGTTTTAAGTAGATTCAATGCAAAATTAAATAGAGGCAGAAAAGAAATTAAGCTCTTCAACTATTATTATTTTCTTCAGTCTCTGCTGGAAAAAAATATTTTTTCTAGTTAGCTTTATTATTTCTTGTTCCCGTCTTTATGTGTGTTTTGTCTTTTTGCTGTGCTTTTTTTGTGGAGCTTTTAAAATAGAAGCATCTCAAGGAAGAAATGCTTGGTCAAATTCTGCCCTCAGTTACCTGAGGGGAAAAAAGTCAGAAAAACGTATTGACTTTGCTGACTTAAAGCTGGATGTTTGTTGAAGTAACCCACCAGCAAACTAACAGAACTTTATCCTGTTCCCTTTGTTAATTTGTAAATTGATTTGTCTAGTTATGAGATGAATAGATAAAATTCAGCTGGTTATTTCCAATTGCTTTTAATTCAAGGCAGAGGATCCAGTACCTGCCAAAGGTGGATGATCAAAGGATTATTTGTCTGTTGTCGAGAAGGTCAGAAATATGATGTAAAGCCCAAAAAATGAGGCTCAGCATTATATTCTGGCCCATCCAAATTATCCTTTCTCTTCCTACAAATGTTCAGCTGCTCTGAGGCCTGCAATCAGATCCTTAAACCCAAGAGCAGATGTTTTCATGCTCTTGCCTTTGCTTTGCCAACGCGATGCGTCAACAGCAGGTTGCAGCCCGGCATTTACATTGCAAGCGCCCGGCTGCTCGGGGCAGGTGACTTGCTCTTTGACCTCATTCTTCCTTTGAACCTGCTGCCGCCGCCGTGCATGCTCGCCAGCCGCGTCCCTCAGCCTGCCGCCTCTTTGTTTTGTAATCTGCAGACAAGAAAAAAGCAGGCAAATTCCAGCCTTTCAAGAAGCTCTTCAGCAAGAGGAAGAAAAGGGAGCCCGTGTCAGAGTGCGAGGAAGCCAAGCTGAAGCCCAGCCACTCCTTCGGCAACGTCTGCAATGGCACCTTCTCCTCCGACGAAGAGCCAAACGGTGGGCTGAGGTAAGCGCGCAACGGGCCTGCTGCCAGCCCCCGCACACGCAAGGGGGTTGTTCTCCCTGCTTTTAATGCAATTAAACTTAAATTCTGCCTCTGCTGAGTGGCAGCAAGCCGTGCGCCGCGTTTTACAAAGCGTGTGCATCTCTGTCCCTGCTCTGAACGCGACGCCTGTTGCTGTAGAGCTCAGGGTCTTGCTTCTTGCATTACTTATTGGCTACACGTGCTGCTCTGCAAAAAAGAAATCCCATTTGGAAGCAGAAATTAATTTGACTCTGACTCTGTGATTTAACAGAACTCCATGGCGAGCACCTGAGCAGAGGAATTAATGGCATCTGTGGTTTTAAAACTGGGAAAAGGGGAACTTGAACTGCCTGCTACAGATACCTCATTGTGTACTTTTCCCTGCAAGGTGGTATCTCTGGGTCAGGACAGACACATCCTCTTTCAATCCATCCTGTACAGTTTTTACATTGTAGTTGGTGACAACAAATAGGCTCCTTTTCTTCTGATCTGCTTAGAGTTTAGAATAGAATAAGGAAGAGAGGGGAGAGAGGCACATGGAACTCAGATCATATTCCAGTGTCAAGAGCGGACAACAGAAAGACAGTGTGAGAATTTTCTGTAGAAATGGTGGGAGAAAGAAACTGTACAGACTTAACTAGTCAGCAGTCTCTAACTAGCAACAGAACAGAAAAAAAACCCAAACAACAACAATACAAGCAACAAACAAAAAATACCAAAACACACAAAAACTCCTCACACAACAACAACAAAAGAACAAGACCAGATGCACAAACGTAATTGGGTCAGTAATTTTACTTTCCAACTGAAAGTCTCAGAGGTTAGTTGACTCTTGGTCAAAGCCTGCTTCTTTGGAAAAAAGGAACTGTTTGCACTGGTGAGTGCATGTATCTGGTGAGTGCATGTAGCTGAAAGTAACAAATAATCTGAGAGGATCAAAAGAACCATATAAAATTCCTCTGCTCAAAAAAGAAATGTTTATCAGAATCATCATACTGAACAGTATTTTCAATGGTGCAAAAATCATAGCTCTGAATATGTGATTTTTTTTTTAATTATAAATTTTTTTTTAAGCTTCTCAATTTTTGTTTCATTCTGTGAAATTCTGTAAGTTCTAGGTTTCCCCTTTGGTTTCTACAGTGCAGTCTTGTATTCCTCTTTTGTCTGTCACAGTGTCTCAGAAAATCAAGACTGAGCATAGCCACACTGTAGTGGACATGTGACTGCCTGCTGTTGTGTTGCATTACCTGTAGGCACAATGCTGAGTTCCTGTAGGTAGTTACAGAACCTTTTGCCTCCAGAGCAAACTAATGAACAAGAGGAGAGCAAAGGGCATCATCTCGCTGTCAGGGATTTCCCAGGGATTCAGTGTAACTTAAAATGCACCATTTAAATCACAGGGGATTAGCAAACGTGAAGGGTCTCACATCTTATCTCAAGTGGAACGTTTCATTCTGCACCTGTGATTTGTGACAGGTTCTTCTGTTTTAGTCTGCTAGAAATAGTCAAAAGTCTGTTTTGACTGTCAGGCTTTGTGGTACAAGTATAGGTGGGATTTGATAATAATTTTGAGTTTGCAGGTAGTGTTTGCCACATTACTCACCTTACAAGCATAGGTGGTCAATGCAGTGTATTCGATTGCTTTGGGGAGCTTAGTTTTGTCACCCCCTTTCTGTTTTCAGCAGCATGGCTTCCATCCTTTGTATTTATTTGCCTTCAGTATAATTTCAAATGGTTATGAATTTTAATGCAGAGGTAGACTATGTAAGTAAAATTAAACATGTAGTTGTTCACAAGCTGTCTAACAGTAAATGCGTTGCCACACCTTCCACTATTTATATAGAAATGGACCACAGCAAATAAAAATAACTAGCATATTTATATAACGAAAATCCTGAGTAGTTTTATAAAACCATTTGCTTCAAGCTCTCTAAGAATGTACAGTGTCCATAGATTTACAAAAGCTTAATAAAAATTCCAGTTTTGCAACAAAAGTTCAGGGGTGCTCCATTCACTTAATAGAGCTATATTTCATCAACGTGCAAAGTACATTTATCTGTTATCTGCAGATGTTTCATGTGGACTTTTTGTTTTGTTTTGGGGAGAGGAGGCTATTATTTTGAAAAGACACTGTGGGAGGAAGCTGCTTCAGGAAGGCAGAAACAAGAAAATAAATTACTATGTCTTACTAAGTAAGACATCTGTATTGCTTCCAAGACCTAAGCTAGTATTTCACTGGGTGCTGTATTGGCTTACAAGCCTGCTCAGAGCTAATGCCTGAATCTCTAATGGAGACTGCACATACCAGGTGATGCAAATGTACTAGGAGGAATTTAGGTAATCTGCATATGGTGTAGATTGACTAGCTGAGTTGGAAGCAGCCTGAGAGATCTGCCTGTCCATCTTTTCTTAACAGATACTTCCTGGACTCTTCAGATGCAAATAACTTGCTTGGTATCCTGATGTATGCACACTTCAACCTATTTATTTATCTGTGTTGTTCTGCAGTTCCCAAGTGGGAGGTTTCCCACTGCAATTTGTCTTGCCCTGCCTTTTGAAAGACTGGAATTCTTTTTCCAACTTCTTATTGCCCTTCTTGAGTTTACAAGGTTAAAACTGTATTCACTAACTTTCTGTCCTAGCTGTATGATCTGGGAGATAGAAGTGCTTATTACAAGACAAGTTAAGTTACATTTGTGGAGCTTCACTAAAGTCTCCAGAAGCTTCTGTTCTGAGACTGTGATTTGGCACTTTATAAGATTTTATATTTGTCTTACTTGTCACACTTGACGCTAAGCAAGCATTGTGATGACATACCTGAAAGGGCACCTGTGCAGTACCTTACAAAAAGTTTGTCATTCTGGGTTCATGTGCAGAGGCAGCAGGGAATTAGTTTTTTCTTATAATCGGTACAGTAGAGTACCTCTGCTAGGGCTGAATGCAATATTTCAGAGGACCTGGAATTAGACCTGTCAGGTCTCTAAGGCTCAGGTGTCAAAACATTGATCTTCTTCCAGGGAAAAGTCTCTCAGCAAACTTCAGTGTCCCGAATGTGCCTGTCCATGGTATGGGACCTCTTTATTTGTAGAGCCCCATCAAGTTCTGCATAATCCCTGTAAAACTGTTCTCAGGTCACCCACATGAAGTCATGCCTATTATGAAGACATCACTTAAAGATCTTAGTTCTCTCTATATGCTGAGGAAGACTAGCTGTGAAGAAGAAAAGTGAGAGGTTTCCTGTCTCATCAACAACTTCGCACAGTGTTTGCTGAACGTTGATCAGCATGAATTGCTGTTGGGA
>NW_008615828.1:34649-56793 GCF_000691845.1 Merops nubicus | reverse complement strand
CTTTCCCTATTAGAGCTGTGCTAAACTGTACAGTGGTTACTATGCAGCTGATGAATTAGGCTTCTTTTCTGCTGGTAAGGACCACGTGCATGAGGAGTGTAATTTTTCTGAATGTATTAGTTCTTTGAAAATACCTCGTTTTAGCAAGCAAAGTTTGGTATTTGCTATTCAAGTTCTACCATTGTTGCACTTGATCAGATAATTTAGAGAATGTGTAATTACACGGTGTCACTTTCATGACTGTAAAAGCCAGAAGCATTCTCTGGCAAATATGAAGTCTGGTTTCTGACAAGTTTACCAGCAGAAGTTCAAAATGATCTTTCCTTGACAATTGTCCTGACATCTCACCAGGAAGCTTCAATTCTAGAAATGTAAACTGGGCATACGCAGAGCCGAAGGAAAATATTCCAGTACTTTGTATAATATTTGCCCAGTGTCTGTGCTCAGAGACAGGCTTCACATGAACTTGATGCACTTATTTTGCACAGTTCTCATCACTGGGCTATAGAGATAAGCAAAAGAAGCAATAAACTGTTTATTGACCAAAGCTGGGGCGAGGAACATGGTGTGTTTGTTCCCAGGCTGCGTCAGGAGTTTTGTTGCTTGTGATGGAAAGCTCCCAGGAGCAGGCCTCAGGGTTGCAAATCAGGGTGCAGTGCTGAGGATGCAGCAGGACAAGTCAGGTCATGCATCTGTGTGAAGCTGCAAGTTGGGTGAGCAGCTCCCTCCTGCTAAGAACTGAAGTTTCCTTTATTTCTCCAGGCAGTCTGTCTGCCAGTGCCGAGAGTGGATCTTTCCGTTTGAAAAGAGCAGAAGGACTGGGGAAAGGAAGAAAAAAAAGGCGTTTTGCTGTCATTTTAAGAGGCCTTCATTTAGTAATTTGCTGAAGTTAATTTTTGTCAGAGGCTGGGTAGGTTGGGCTGTTTCACTGGTGGTTTACAGCTGAGTCCAAATGCCAGAGACAGACTGAAGGTGGAAAGCAGACAGCGGTTTCATACCAATCATCAGCTTTTATAGTGCAAATTGGCCTCTCCCTGCTTAAGAGAGGCCAATAGCAGTGGTGGAAAGAATGTCAGTGATGAATGGACAGGGCTTCCATGGGATTGTACACCTGCACAGCGTATTTGGTGGCAGATATTCGGCTGGTAGTAGCCTTCCTCAGAGTATTTTTAGAGGGGACATAATGTGATCAAGATTTGATCAGTCAATTGAGGTGTGGTGTCAGCAATGAATTTCAGACAGCTGTTGTTGTTTATTTAAGAAGTATTTGACCTGCGAAGTATAAATTTTAATTTTACCTTAGTTTTGAATTCAGTGTGTAAATGGCCACAAAGGGCACAAGCACAGATTTTCAGGCAGGAAAAGGATAGGAACCATAGCTACAAACATGGGTAAATTACAGTCTCTTTAGTGGATTAAAATTTGAGAAAGAAGCCTACGAAAAGTGGAAATGAGATGAATTGCAGAGGGACGTAAAGGATAAGAGGAAGTATTTTTATGAGTAGGAGGAGGACTAAGTAAAGAATTTGTCCTCTGTAAGCAGAGGGAGTGATGGCAAAAAATAATGCCAAGAAAGCCACAGTGTTTCACTCTCTTTCTAACTTTCACCTTCATACAAAAAAAGGCGAAAAAACAGAGAAAAAGGAAAAAAAAGGAGCACTAGGTGATCTTTTGACATTATATCTGGTTTTAGCCTGTGTGAACCTTATTACTGTGAGTACAAATTATACTGGGTTTGTGCACACAGGGATGGCAGGGACATCACAACTTTGAGAGAATACATATGCCAAATAAAATGCAGATTCTTCTGGAGGGTGCAGACTGGGACCTCTATTCTTGTGGTTGTTTTAACAGAAGTTAGAGCTAGTTATTCGTTCAGTGCTCAAACACCTTTTCTGTGATTGTTCCCAGCTAAGCGTTTACTTCAGAAAACAAAATTGTCAATCTAATAATTAGTTTTCTGAAGGTTGTGCTCAGCTTGGGAATTTCTGTAGGTATTTGTGGTCTTCTACTGCTCCAGTAACAGTATATTATATAAGTTGCATCTAGCAGGTGATGCAGTTTATTAGCTATCGTTCGTATCTTGTATCTCCATTTTTGTTTCCGAATATTTAATTTTCATTTTACATTTCATGTGAATGAGAACAACTCATCTGCATCATATGTGGCCTTAGTTTCTTAAGGCTGATCAATGGTATTCACTCTTGTAGTCATAGAGACTGGCCTGAAAAATTAATGCAGTTGTATTTTCCTCATCTCTCAAGTGATTTGTTATTATTGTTCAAGTAATTACCTGATACCTACCTTGAAAGAATATGTGGTGGTGGATTAAGTAAGGCAAAAAACCAACCCAATCAGGAGAAACTGCTCAGTCTGTTTTTTTTCTGAACTTCACGTTGCCTCTTGAGCAATCCCAGGCCCTGCTTGGATGGCATGTTCACCTTGCAGCTCAGATTTCTGTGTCATTTAAACCATGACAAATGGGTAATGTGCTTCACAAAAAAAGTGTCTCCCATGGTACTTAGGGGGGATAGTGAAAAGAGTAGGATGGATGTTATAGTCCTCCTTTTGCAGCGTTGTCCTGTGCTACCTGTAAACATCCAATTTGGTGCTAATGACAATCAGCAGCAGGACAGGAAGATTCACGTTGCTGCTCCAGGCTATCTCAGGGATTTCACTAAAGACATGATCCCAAGGTGCGGTCTGGTTTTGGCATCTCTTTTAGATGATCTTTTATAAAGCAGACTTATCAAAGTTGGCATACAGTTGGTCCCAGAATTTCCCAAAGCAACACCATATTTTCAGATCTTCCTAAAGTGCTTGCTTTTACCTCCAACTCAAACTTGTAAGCCTAGTGTATAAGCTTTTAATGTCTGCTTTGTTTTTTTCTGTGTGACTATAAGAGCATTTGATCTCATGAAAATGATTCATCATCAGTTCAGCTGTTCAGTTGCTAAATTTGAGAGTGGGGAGGAGGGAAACCCAACAGCCTATCAATGATTAGTTGAAATAATCTACTTTGTTAAGATTGGAAGAATAAGAAAACTTTGATGTGTTTATTAGGTGATAGTATATTTATACATTCATAAATCCTTATGAGTCAAAGCTGGAAACATGGAAACAGCCAGACCTAGAGAATCATAAGCTTTTGTGGTTTGGGTCCAGGTAAACATCCTGATTCCTTCTTGGACAATTTTAGCCAGTACTTTGACACATTTCCATAGGGATGCATCATTGGGCAGTTCTGTATGAAGCAACCCAGACAGGGACAGAGGAGAAAAAATGTAACAAAGGCTCATGGGTCAAGATGAGGACAGGGAGAAATCACTCAGCAATTATGGTCGTGGGCAAAACAGACCCAGCTTGGGGAAGTTAGTTTATTCCCTATGAAGACCAAGAAGAGTAATAAAATAAACCCAAATCTCACAAACATCTTCCCCACACTCCTCCCTTCTTCCCAGGCTTAATTTTACTCCCAGTTTCTTTATCTTCTGTCCAGAACAGTGCAGGGGATGTAGAATGGGGGTTGTGGTCAGTTCATCACATGTTGTCTTTGTGGCTCCTTCCTGCTCAGGAGGACTCCTTACACTCTTCCCCTGCTCCAGCATGGGGTCCCTCCCATGGAAGACAGTCCTCCTTGAATTTCTCCAATATGAGTCTTTTACGTAGAGTTCAGCTCTTCATGAATTGCTCCAGCATGGTTCCCTTCCACAGTTGTGTAGTCCTTCAGGAATAGAGTGCACCAGCATGGGTCCCCCAGGTGGTTACAAGCCATGCCAGTAAACCTGCTCCAGCATGAGCTTTCCACAGGGTCACATCCTCCTTCAGGCATCCACCAGCTCTAGCACAGTGTCCTCCACGGGCTGCAGGTGGATATCTGCTCCAGTGCTAACCTCCGTGGGCTGCAGGGCACAGCCTGCCTCACCATGGTCTTCACCATCAGCTGCAGGGGAATCTCTGCTCTGGCACCTGGAGCACCTCATCCCCTTCCTTCACTGACCTTGATGTCTGCACTTGTTTCTCTCATAGTCTCCTCTCTTCTGACTGCAGTTGCACAGTTTTTTTTTTTTCCCCCCTTCTTAAATACATTATCACAGAGGCACTACCACTGTTGATGATGGGCTTGGCCTTAGCCAGTGGTGGGTCCATCTTGGAGCCCTCTGACATTGGCTCTATTGGACATAGGGGAAGCTTCTAGCAACTTCTCATGGAAGCTACCCCTGTAGCCCTTCTAGCTGCCAAAACCTCACCATGGAAATCCAGTACACCAACTCAGCTCTTGTTTTCCTCCATCCTACCACAAATTTGCTCAAATCTTTGTGCTCCAAAAGCTTTCTTCTCAGATATGTGAGCTAAGACTTTTCACTGTGTGTTGTAATGTTAACATTTACTAGAAATATACACTAATTGCTATCAGTTTACCATTGGGGTTTTTTTCAGCTGCTACTTGAGTGCAGAGGTGCCTTGTTAGTACGCTGTGGTTTGTATATGATCCTGAGAACTCTTCAGTAGGCTTTTTCTCTGCAACAGCCATCAATATTTTATACCAGGTCCCACTCTGTGTGCACTTTTTAACTTTTATTTTCTCCTCAGCCCTAATTGTAACGTTTCATTTCCACCTCATTAATCCTAGAACTTTTTTTACTCTGGTCTTCACTTCTTCCATCACATACACTATCTTGCTTTAGTCTCCCTGAAAGGTTAGGTTGCCTTACTGTCCAATGGTCCTCTCCCTTGCCCCCCTTTCGGATATTTTCATCACATTTCCCCTGCTAATCATCATATAATTTCCTTCCAGATTCTGCATGGCAGCTGTCTTTTTAGAAGCTGCTAAGGTCTAGGGCTGGACTCCTGATCCAAGCAGGGTTGTCACTGGTTGTATAATGTCTTTTTTTCTCTTCTCTTCCTTTCCTTCCTTATGAGCTGAATGCAAATCACTGTATATCATTTATTCCTGCCAAGGCTAACTTAAACTTTTCACTTCTTTTTCTGTGCATTTTGCCATACTAGAGTGAATTTTGCATAAAGACATGCTGCTGTTTGATACAGCAGTGCCACATGCTGGGGGTTGCCAGGTCAGGTGTGACAGCTGGACCATTTAGAGTCCTGTTCCTTCCACTAGTCTGCATATTTCTCTGATAACTGGTGAACTGCCCACAATCCTCAAGCTGCATTGGGAATTCGCTTGCTGAACTACTGGAACCAGAGTGATGCCTGCCTTTGCTTACTGAGACTTTCTGACATCAGATTATTTGGTGACTAATTACATAAAATTAGTGTGTCAGGAACTATCTGTTCAACTACATTACCTTCTTGTCAGACAGTAGCAAGGGTGGGGCTGCTTCCTCAGGGAAGGAGAGCAGGGCATCAAGGGGGATCTCACAGCAGGGTAGGGGCTTTGTTGCCCAGGGCCCAATCCCACAGCTTCTAAGCAAGGCAAGCAGGAGAGATGCTGGGATGGTGGCCAGGTCCAACTAGGAGTGTACCTATAAGGCAGATCTGATGCTGAGCCAGGAAGTCAGTCAGGATCAGATCCATTGATCTTGCTGCAGATCCACAGTTGAGAAAGCGGGGCCAAGAAGAAGCCAGGAAATCAGTCTGCAAGTTGAGGTCTGAATCAAGGGGCTCCATGGCCAGGTACAGCTGTGGCTGAGCTGGAGACCAGCACTCCTACAGCATAGCTCGGGCAGGGGCAGGGACCAGAGCCTCAACTCTAGAGCTCCTGGATCCCTGTGTGTGGGTGGAGGTCCCAGATAAGGCTGGTCAGGGATCATAGAATCATAGAATCATAGAATCATAGAATCATAGGGGTTGGAAGGGACCTCGAAAGATCATCTAGTGCAACCCCTCTGCCAGAGCAGGACCTCCTAGAGTACATCACACAGGATGTTAAAGCTTATTAGTGCACTCAGGGCATTGAAACTTCTCATGATTACTTTTTATGCCCTTAATTAGAATGATTTTAGTTAGATTATTAGCATGCATTAAAGATTCATCATGTACTTAACTCTAGGCTTGGTCTGTACTTCAAAAATAAATTTATTGTAAGTTCCATAGGTTACAGATTCCTTGATGACACCAGACTTGATCTTTTAATAAGATAATGTTGCATGATGTCTTTGAAATGAACAAGGCTACTAACACAGAGGCTGCAAAACAGGTCATTGGCATCAGTGGGACTCTGTGGGTCATAACACTGGGACTGTGGAGTCTTCCCAGAGTTAATGCCCTGAGGATCAGCAGTTCCTGAAGGTGATACAGATACATCTTTAGATGAAGCACAGAAATGATCTCTGAGTTTACTTCATGAAAAAGAACTGTTCAACTACTCTGCTAAAAAAAAATCTCCCTCCTGCCTGTTCAGCTTGTAAGGACCATGTTTATAGGCTCAGTATGCTGACTGAGCACAGTTGTAACTCAGAGTTACAGTGCAGCATGGACAATACTCCCCATCCAGGAGTGAGTTAGAACCAAAACTCACATTCCAGCATGACACATGAGAGGATACTAAAAATACAGCTCAGAATTACAATCCATTTTCCTCTATTACAGTATTAATGCATCTCTGGAATGCCTAGAAAATGCAATTTATGTTTTTCATCTCTAGCTGCCCTGGGGACATTCATGGGAGATGCAAAGAGCAGGAATCAGATTTCTGTTTTTAAAGCAAAACATTAAGTAAAGGCAACCTATTGCTGCACTTGTCATTTCCCTGGAGCACTGTTCTGGGAGGTGACTCTTTGAAGGGATGTCTTTGAAAGGCTTATACTAAGGGTCAATACTTGGCTAAAACAAAAGTATTCTTGCTTTCCGTGCTTTGTGAATATTTTAGTGCTAAAAATGGCTTTATGTTAAAAAGTTGACTCTGATCTCTAATGATTACAGAATAGGTTTCTAATGGAAGTCTAAAAGAGTGAAAGTCATGAGACTGTTGGTTTTTTTTTTTTTGAGTCAGTCTCTACAAACATGAAAGAACAGAACAACTCATTCTTTCCCTTTATTTTCCAGTTTCTATTTCTAACTCTTTAATATCAGAGTGGGAGGAACATTCTGCTACAGTGAAGAGGCAATTGGTGGTGCGAGCTTTCTGTACTACAGTAATACACCAATATGGGATTATGCAAGAGCTGAGACCTCAGTGTCCTCTGCTGACAAAAATTCCCCTGTTTAAGGACCTCACGTGTCTTTGAGAGGGGAAAGAGCTCTGGAGAAAAACGGCATCTAAACCATCAGAGCTGCTTGCACTGAGGTAAATTTAGCCTTGTATTCTGTGCAGTGCTGCCCCTGCACATACTCTGATGCTCTTAGGGGTGCAGTCCCACGGCAGTATTATGCTGGTTGAAGTCCAGACCGCGGTTGTCCAACTTTTTCTAGCAGCTGTCTGGACATGTAGCTATATGGAAGCTTCTGTCAGTGTTTGGTCAGCCAAACCAGGAATTTGTGTGGGGTTTTGAGTTTTATTGTTGTTTGGGGTTATTTTTTTGTTTGTTTGTTTGTTTTTAATGAGCTATTCAGCCAGAAGAGCTCTCTGAATTTTTTGATGTGAACTATGAGCACCAAGCAGGCACAGAAGAGGTGATGGGAACATGTGAGGAGGAGGAGAAAGGAAGAAAGGGTGATATCTCACCCAGTTCAGACTTGGAGTATCTAAAGCTGTTGGAAAATTGCATCCTAATCTGGTGATGATGTGTAGCAGTGGATGACTGATGGGGTTCCAAAGAACGTCATGAGAGAGGAGCAAGACTCTTCTCTTATTCTCAGGGTGGTTCCGTTCTCCTGTGAGGGGTTTGTTTCACATTTCCTGGTTTCTTTGGAGACACAGACACCTCAGCAAGAGTGATTAATGGAAAGAGGGGTTACTGCACAGAGGTTTTGACAAACCAAATTAATATACAGATATACTACAGCTATGATACTTCCAATATCTATGTAATTTGTTTTACATGGGGTTTTCTGGGATTCTTCCGGAAGTTTGAAATAGAACAGACAGAAGGTGTTCTCCCTTTCCAGAGGAATGAATTTATCAGCACTGAGTTAAACAAAGAGTCTGAGAAACATATTGATTTTGTGCAGAAGAAAACTAATTAGTGGAGAGATGTATTTAAGGCAGCTCTTTTTACAGCTAAATACAGTTAAACCTGAGCTAGGGGTCTGCATTATGTCCATGGCCAAGATGTGGTGTAGTCCTTGTACTCCATGTTTTGCTCTGTTTCCAACCCATTTGACACTACTGGCTTCGTTATTTGTAAAACTCCTGTGACATGGTTGGTTCTGCTGTACTTTTATGCTCTTGGAGCTACCCTCAAGATAAAGACACATCCTGGTGCACTCTTCTTATGCCAAAGCCCATGTGTATCAAAGAACCCCATTCTCAAAAATGTAGCAGTTCTTAAGAATTTCATCTAATAAGGTGAAAAACATGTTCTTAGTTTTGCTGACTAACCAAGTATTCTGGCATATCTTCATATATCTGAAGAGAGAGACGCAGGTGTGGCAAAGAAAACTGAGAATTAATGGAATATAACTTTGCTTTGAGTATGAGAAAATGAGTTGAAAATGTATGTACTGAAACTGAGAGTGGAACATGATACTTGCATTGCAACACATCTTCAGAGAGAACATCTTTAAGGATTTGCTAGAAGTGCTTTGTATTTTAGTATAGCACATCCATAATTCATTTAATTTAGTCAGGTTTCTAGAAGTGAGTCAGATGATGATTCAATTGTTTTCAGCACAAACAGTCTCTGAAGTGTCATCATCAGTATTGTCAACAGAAGTGCTCATAAACCGATGCCACTGTTTTCCCACATCTCCTGGAACTGATATGGCAGCTTGAAACTAATACCTTCAAACATGGCTATGACTGTAGCCCAGGTCTCTGCCTTACCAGGAATCTGTTGAAAGCCATTCCTGATGTCAACGTGCCTTTTAATTGAGGGAAGGGCTTTCTGAAGCATAGTCTGTAGATGTGTGAAGATGTTATTGTATACAAGCTTCTACGAAAAGCTTCAGAGAAGGGAATGGTGGTAGCGGTGAAGGAAACTCAATTATTCATACTGTATTATGACTTAAAAGAAATTCAGTCTTTCCAAAAGTAGAACATGAGGAGAGTGAAAAAAAGAGTTGGAAAAAGGACCTTTGTGGTATAATCTGTCAAACTCATCAGCTGGGAAGATATTAAAGGATTGTAGGCTCCAAGGAAGTAAAATAAAAGACCCTTCTGAATGTTCAGGAGCCCTGGACATAACCTTAAAGACTATCGAAACTTGCCTGGACATCACCTTAAATACTATTTAAACTTGCTTGTAAAAGAAGCTAGGTTAGTATAATCTGCGAATATGTTTTTTTCCAAGGTGCTTCAGCCTGCGTAGACATTTAAGCAAAATTCTTAAAACATTTTTACCTATTATTGGAGATGAGGCTAGCAAAATTTCTCGGTTGCCCAGTTCTGAAATATCCAGTGTATCTGCAAAGCATTTGGAGGGGATACAGCAGAGAGAAGTCTTGGGTTAATTCACTGTGGGGTTTCTTGGGTTAATTCACTGTGGTGTTTCTTGCGAATGTTTCATGTCTTCTGACAATGTGGAGTATGTTTGTTTTGGTAGCAAGTTAATAAGAAAACAAAACCAGACAAAAGCTTTCAAATATGTTTGGCCTCAGCTCTATGAAACAAAAATGCGTGATGCCATGTAATGAGGAAGTGTCTAAACTGAAAGCTGTCGGTGTATGGGAGAGCATCAGATGGAGATGCTGTATGTGCTTGTTGTGGTCCTAACCTGCCATCAGGACCATTGTGGGCACTTGTCAAATTGGGCTGGACTTTTCATGATGAAGTTCTTATGATTCCAGCTCACATGAAGCTCCCATGCTGTTTTACATGACCCAGTGTCCCAAAGGGAGCTCTTAAGTGCTATTTTAACAAGTCTGATCACACTAGCCATAAACCCAAATCTGTACATAGCTAAAAGCTGCTGTACTGTCTATCTCAGTCAGGAGATTCATTGGTTTAATTTGCAGGCAGGAGGTGAGACCAGGTCACTACAGGTTTCCTCAGCTCTGTAGCAGGATGGGGAAGGTCATCCACAGCCATGGACTGTCCTGGGCAGTCCACCAGCACTGGTCTCAGCAGCTGCTCTTCCATTTCAGGGACTGAGATTATTGGGCAGTTTCTACTGCCAAAGCATCCTTGCTGCTGCTCAGCTGAAGTTTGAGGTTTGAACTGCTAACAAACCCTGTTCAGTTCAGAAGCTGCAGGTTGGCTCTTTCCAACTTAAATATTAACAGATTCATTAGTAAGGTCACAAACAACTTGCAGACAAGTCAGTGAACTCCTTGGTGCCTGAATTGCAGTCCTCACCTACTAATTAGGTGTAACAAATAATAGGTATAAACATAAGCTGTCTAATTTTGAGAATGCCGACCCACTGGACAGTAAAAGGGGAGAATGGTGTCTTATGCACAGTCAATAGCTGTGAGACAAAGCCACAAGTATCTGAACCACAGGATTGCTGGAAAAATCTCTGAGAGAGGATTTTCTGTGGAGCACAATATGACCTGGGTTATGCATCATCAGCAGATCTCGCAGCTCAAAGGTGAAGAGTAAACAATAAATTCCCACTGGCCTTGCCTTCTGCACCTGCAGCAGTTTCACATATTGAGCCACGCAGTGGCAGGAGGGGTGGGCATGGGCTGGTTTGTCAAATATTGCATGTTTCCCTTAGTTTTAGTTGTGAATATGGACTTTTTTTTTCCCCCTCATTGGATGCAATGCTGGAGCTTTCAGTTGGGACCTACATGGTTGTATGAGAGGACAGCTTTCACTCAGCTTCACGTCAAACCCCTCATTTCACAAGGCAGGTCTGATAGGAATTTGTCTCTGTTTAAGGGGCTTTTCTCAAATTGTGGTTCATGGGCTGACTCCTGGATGGCCAAGGAAGGTAGATATATTCCACTGCCACACAGTTTTACCACAGCTCTGTGTATAGGCTGAGTCATGATAATTTGGTATAGAAACCTTTTTAGAAGAGGGTTTAAAAATGTACTTTTATGGTTTTTCTAATAAAAGGTTTCTAAAAGAAAGTATGTTACTTTTAGCAGCCAAAGGCAATCAAGTTGTGAGTTTTATTTTTAAAAAAAGATTTAAAATAGAATATAGCGTCAGTTAAATGTTCCTCCTCTGGTGACTAAAAATGCTGCAAAATATGGTGTGTTGTTTGTTTCAGATGAAGCATGTTGTTCAAATATTAATTCTGGATAAAAAATAGCTGTTCAGTTAGTCTGTAAATGCGTGGAGGATGAAATGACATAGAGACCTGTGTGTGTTCTCCCCCAAAGCTTGGACTGATGGTTTTTTGAGTGTAAATGTATTTTATATATACACTGGAGAGAGGAGATGTGAGGGGGCTTTTTTCCCCCATTATTTTCAGGTTACATGTAATAGATTTTATCATGAAAGTCAAGAAGAGCCTATCATTTGATCAGTTATAAAACATCAATGCAACCCTATATAACATTGGTCCTTGGTAAGAAAAGATTTTTTTTTTTTTTACTTAAAAAGATTATGTTCATCCCTCAGGAAAAAAAATACACAAAAATGTAATAAATATATTCCAAATTATTTTTTTTATTTTTTTTTTCCAGAAAAAGAACAGAAATATCTTGAACACTTTATAAACAATTTGCACATTTTGAAAGAGAGGAAAAGATAGTATATTGATTTTCTTAAGTATGTGACGCTTTAATTTGTCTTGCTGTTTTACTTACCCCTCTGTCTGGAAGCATAATCTTCCTTGCTTTTGCTGAAGTATTGTTTATAATGTTTTTATCACATGCAGAATGTTGTGTTTATTAGATTGTTATAAAAAGTATCTTCTTTTTTTTCGAATATTTTTTATTTACTGAAGCTATAAATGAGTTCCATAGAGTTGCTTACAGGTTACGAAAAGGAGATATTTAAGAGCTCTCAGTGGTTCAGTCTTCTTCTACTGTGGCTTATATAATGTTTGTATTTTTCTGGATTTCCACTCACCCCGAAATATTCTAGGTGTGACAAAACATGATTTTCAAACTCAAACCTTTTTTCCTCAGAAAGCCCTCAAAACCCTAGAGTAACAACCTACAAACCTTTTATTTTACTTCTCAGTTTTCTTGATGAGCTTTCAAAATTTCCAGTAAATTAAACAACTTCTTGCTTATTCCCTTTGCCCATGCCTTTAGAGCAGAGCCATGTAACTGGGTCGTTCAGGACACGCTCTCCTCCTTGGCATTGGTTTCTAGTTTAACACATGGGCATCTCTCACTCTCTGTTGCCAATCAAACCCACTTGGGTTGATGTAATAAACTTCTTATCAGTTCAGGGGTTTGATGATAACATTTTATTGTCAGTGTGATCATAGACGTGATGATAGGAACAGCTAAGTAATTGGCTAAGCAAGGTAGCTCTTTGGAAGTAGGTTACTAGAGTGTATAACCTCTTTTTGTGTTACAGAGCTACCTTTGCTGGGGACCTGCAGACTGTCTTTGACTAAGAATGGCAGCAGGTCCCAAGCATTGAGACTAAGCATGGCTGCAGGCTTTCTGTCTGGTAATGTATGTGTCATCATCAGCTTTCTGTAGCCTAAAAGTAGAATTTACATTTGAGACTTCTAAGGAGAATCAATTAAACTTCTCAACACAGCTATTAAAAACACCCCACTCTGTGTCCTTCCAAGGAGGAAAAATGCGGGAAGGAATTTGGTACCTCCATTAAACTTCTGATAACAGAACATGTTTGGAAACCTCTCTTCTAAAAATGTTCAAAGCTTTTATGTAGAAGACAAGAGGGAGAGGAAATCTGTACAGCAGGGCAGCTATGATGCAAAGGGTCACTCTCATAAATTATTGCTGTGCTTATTTAATTTTTAACTACTTTTTCTAGGTCCTCCCATTATTCTATGGGCAGTCGAGCTTTTTCCCATGACAGTATTTTTATACCTGATGGGAGAACAGAAGGTGAACAGGCCATCCAAGCAATGTCACAGGAGAACGTTTTAGGAAAAGTCAAAACTCTTCAGGTAAGAAATTGTAAGTGGGAAAAGTAGTTAAAATGTGGTGGAAAAATGGTGTCCAGAATGTGTTAAATGTGGATTAAGGTGGGTTTCCTCTTCGGTAGCCTTGGGGTAGTTTTTCACCCGTGTAGGTTGTCTGGCTAAAATGCATGTAAATAATGCAAATAATCTGCAGAAGACCTAAGGTTTGGTCTTGAAAGGTGTGGCAGTGATGCTGCACACAAATCTGCAGGAATATCTGCATCTTACAGAATTCATTTAAATGGAACACAACATTTTGGAATATCCTGATCTGTATGTCTGAGAGCTACAGATGTGCTACTGAGTGAAGAAATGAGGGTGGTGTTGATGGCAGGGAATGGCATGCAGTGAGACTTCTTGCCAAAGCTGATTAATTATCATTTTATATGTATTACATTTTTTTCTCCTTTTTCTCCCTGTCCTGTCATTGGTTCTTATAAAAGGTGGCCTTGTTTACCTCTCCAAAGCAAACAGCACATAAGTAACTACATAAACAACACATTTGGGTATTTGCTTCTAAAGAGCTTTACATGACCTAGTTTCTCTTCTTTTCCAGAACTCTGTTCCATTAATGCTCTAATTTTTTGCTTTACTTCTACTACATCTGTAAGATTCCCAACTCTGTGCCTTTCTAGACCTTGGAAGAGTTGCCCTTCAGAAGCATGTTTCAGTTTATTGCTCAGGATGTTCACTTGTCCTGTCAAAATGCTGCTAAATTTTTAATGCTGTGCAAGTGCCATTACCCTGTAGCTGACTAGTGGCATACCACTGATTTGTTTTCCCTTCGAAGTCTAGCCACGGTCCATCGTTTCTGGTGGAGTGAGAGGTCATGCACAGGAGACAGATCCAACCTTCAGGATGAGATTGTTCCTTCTTCCTGCCCGGTGCTGTCAGCAGACAGAGCACCTGAACAGCATTGGCTCTGCTGACAGGGGATAAACTTTGAAGTAGAAACCACACTAGGAGAGCTCAATTTCTCTGTGCTGTTTTTTCAGCTTAAATTTCCCTGGATCAAGTAGATTCAGTGCATGCTACTTTCCAGGCTAGAAACCATTATATTTTATATGACTGCTGACTCTGGGAAAAGGTGTGAGGTAGTTGGGTCTGACTTGCAGAAAGCTGGAGTGCCTTTTGGATACAAGGCCCACTGACTTCTGCAGGGAGCTGTGCCCTCCCTGTCTGTTGCCTTGGTTTCAGCATGTTAGCTTTTCTCTGAGTAACATTTCATTTTGTAGGATTGGCTTCTCCGGTTTCCAAACTCACCTTAAAATTACCAATGGAAATTATTGCCTTCAATGAACTCAGAGATATCATAAAAAGTGCAGTCATTTGAGTTGCTAAGAATCATCTTCACTGGTAACTCAAGAAAATTAAAGCAAAAATAGTCAGCCTTGAAAGTCACAGTGAAAGCCAGCGATATGCTCTAGCTCATGTGAACTTTGCCCAGGCCTTTTTTAGGCATGGTCACGTGCCTGCATTTTAAGGGGGAGTGTTTCAGCTGCTTGATATCAAAAGTGTGATTACTTTTTCATTTAAAATTGAAGGACAGTGGTTTATTTTTATCATTTTTGTATAGCTACCACCCAGCCTGTAACAACATCCTTGATTCAGCTTCTCCCAGTCTACTGATGACAGTGATATCTAGAGCATTTAGTCAGAAAGGAAATGCATTATGGATTATAAATGACATTTTTAACTATTTATACATTTACACAGGAGTTACATATTCATCTAAATGTCCATGGATCTTTCTCATAACCTCATGGAAAGGCTCCTT
Organism: Merops nubicus; assembly: GCF_000691845.1. Lineage (NCBI taxonomy): Eukaryota > Metazoa > Chordata > Aves > Coraciiformes > Meropidae > Merops > Merops nubicus. The sequence goes on along the minus strand of NW_008615828.1, from coordinate 41,949 downwards.
ATGACAAGCCCAGGGGCCACCTGTTGTATCTGCAAAACCTGCTGCCCAGCAGGTCCCCGTTTCCCTAGCTGTGATTTTCTGCAACTGCTCCTGGAGTTCTAGAACAAAATCATGCCAAAATCCCATTGCACAGTTTTAGGTTGGCTTCTGCATTGAGTCCCAGGTCTGACCAGTTATTTGGACTGTCATTCTTATCTGAAGATTTTATGCACTCCATACACCACCCTTTTTTTCTGCAGTACTATTCTAGATGGAGACTGTTTTCTGTGTGACTTTTGTAGTCACAGAAAACACCAAGACTTGGTCTCTGGTTATCAGAAGCTTGTAGCTACTCTGAAGTCTCTTTCTGCAAGCTTAATCCCACTGGGAGCATCTGCATTTCTTCAAGTGGTGGAGCAAGAGAAGACAGTTGTCTCTTCTGAAGAGCGCTCTGCTCCTTAAAACCAGTTCTGTGGCCAGCTCCTGGTCCCAGGTCATTACTGTGGTTTTGCCCAGGCTTGTATGTCACGGCGGAAGCACAGCATCTCCAGTTTCCATTTGCCTGGCAAGATGCTCCTCAGTAAGGAAGTGTTGCCAAGATTCAGTGCCCTGTGGTGGCTCTGAACTTGCTGTATTCCAAATAGAGATCAAAAGCTCTGCTGATTTTAATCTTTATGATTTGGGGGGGTGATGGTACAGTGAACATTCCTGGAAAACTTAATTGGAAGAGGCACCATGCTTACAAGCCCAACTGGTAAAATGCTGAAACGGATTTTGAAATTTTTTCTATTCTGAATTTCAAAATAGAAATCCAAGCCATTTAATACTGATGATGCTGGATCTCACCAAGTGTTTCCCCCCTCTTGCCTTGCATTTCTGCTCACTTTGGAGTGTTGACAAACCCACAGAAAATGTTGCGTAATGGTGCAAAATTCTGTAGCAGCCTGGGAAGCTGCCAAGTGTATGCAGTGGTTCAGCTTTATACTGTAGGAATTCTCTCTTCCTGATTATGCGTGCGAGGTAAATTTGTTCTTTCTGGAATAGCTCTCATTTATTTTTATTGATTTTCAGATGGGCAGCATTCATCTTATTACACTTTGTGTAAATGGATTTGGTCATGTTCGAAGATTTTAGTGTGTGCTCAAGGTCAGGCTGAGAAAACCCTGACTTCTTGTTAACCTACAGTAGCCTTTGTGTAACGAGAAGCTGTGTTCTGTGGACTCAAACCATCTGCTGTTGTAAAAGCAGCCTTTTCTTTGTTCTTTGGGTCTGCTGAGATTTATCATCACGTAGTTTTTAAGATCCAGTGTATAAAGCCAGTCTGAATCTGCTCCCACAAAGAGACAGTACCCAGGCATGGGTCTTAATGCTGAACTTTCAGTTTCTTGAGATCTGGTGTTTTACTTCTCATACAGCACTGTGAATGAGACATAAGGGATGTTTAAAATCTAAATCTAGCAGTGTGTCAGAACAAACCTAAAAGAAACTCTGGGAGCTTGTTATAACATCCTTCCCCTTCATATGTTAGTAGGTTTACTTCCTTGCATCAAAGTGTTAGATCCACTTCCTTGCGTTTTGCAGCTGTGACTCTTCTTCCTACTACTGATATTTGCCAGAAGCGGTCAGCCAATGAACAGAAGACAGTTCATGTTTCAGACCCACAAAACCTATAGCAACTTGTTTTGAGCATTAGCATCTTGATGCGTCTAAGCCGTTGTCTCCTTTTTGAGGTGGCAGTCCTGTGGTGTGGCAGTGCTGCTTCCCCTGGAGGCAGGAGAACAGCTTGTTCTCCACATCTTGCCTTCACTGAAGGTCTCTCAGATCATCTGGCTTCCATGAGACTGTGGCAGTCAGCTGCAAGAAATACTAAAGGTTGAGTTTGGCATATGGCTTATTGCATGTAGGAATTACTGGGCTACATTTTTTAGTGTTTTGTGTAACACTCATTTATTACACAGCTATCTTAATCATTCTAGGATTCCTAGGGCAGAGCCCCTTTTCCCTGTGATCATATTAAGCCCTAAAAATGAGCTTCCATCTTCCCTACTCATATCTGCTTTGCTTTTCCTAGTCTCCAAGGAGAGACATGGGTGACAAATGCCACAGATCCTGTATCTCTAGGCTTCTCCAGAGAGTCTTGCTGTTAACATGTAAGCATCTGTAAGTGGTCCACTGCCACTGAAATCTTCATTTGCATCTGGATTTGCTGCAACTACGTATCTCTGCAGATCCATAGACAGTTCGCTTCTTCACCGTTCTTCCATTTTGGACTCTCCTAAAATCTTTCTTGAAGTGTAATGCCCCAAACCACATCCTGCTCCAGTAGTGGGGAGTGGAATAGTTTCCTCCCTGCATCTTACATCCAAAACACCCTTGGTAATACTTCTTATTTTTCACCTTTTCCATAGGTTTACAGGTTAATTTTACATCTAGTTTACTTTCTAAAACCTCTAGCTATACCAGTATAACTTCTTCTAGAATGCTTTCAAGTTTTTTCTCTCTATTTGGTTTAAAAAAATAAAAAATTGTTTGCATAGGATGTTTTGCTTGTTTAGGTATTCTGCAGATTTTCCTGTCTGAATAATGAAGTGGATTCACTACAATAGAAAGAACAGTTGGGTAAACTGTATTTTCAGCCTAGAAAAGACATTGTAAGAGAGAGAATATTACAGAGATGCATGAAATCATGAGTGGAATTGAGAAAATGAATAAAGGACAATTATTCAGTCTTTCACAGCACGGGAACACATGAGAATCAGTTGTAACAAGTAACACTTTCAAACCAAAACAAATATTTCTTTATGCACTGTTGGACTGTAGAACTCGTCGTCATACAGCACTGTTACTCGTGAAATATTTGTTAAAGTTCAAAGAGCAATGAAACAAATTCATAAAAGAATAGTTCCCACTGGCTGTTGATGCCAGAATCCTCGGATGCCACAAATCATTGGAGCATTTACAAGGAAAATCTCTGCATGAGCTCACCCTATTCTTACATATTCCCAAGGCATGTGAGTTTTGTGTCACTGTGAGAGACTGTACAGGACCAAGGGGAATTTCAACAGTATGGCTCTTCTTGGGACATGTATTGTTGATTAAGTTGTTATTCCACAATTATATCTGACTAGAAAACATAGTTTAATTTATTTAGATATCTGGGCATTGCGAAACAGTCTAAAAAATAGATATTTGGGTTGGAGACAAAATATGACCAATATTTCTTGTAAGTCTTGTTTGAATGAAATCAGCTGAAATAGAGCACTCTGTTGTAATGATTTTTCACTGACCAGAGTACACAGCTCAGTGGATCCGGTTTTGGATTCCCTCCAGGCACGGAGCCATAGGAGCGATGTGGTGTCGGGGGGCCCAGTCCAACATGCATGCAAGGAGGCATGTACGCAGAAGAGGAGCCAAATTAGAGTGAAAGAGGAGATGTACAGCCTGATCTGGGCTCTCAGCTGGTTAATATGGAAAGTTTGTTCTGTGGCATTTCCTGTGCAAACACAAAGAGTGCTTTAAAAGTCTTAAGCTTTGTAATCTGCTGCAGGTGCCAACCAACGCAGAGCAATTTAACTTAGGAGTTTTCTTTCTCAAGTTATTCATGCTGTAAAGATGTCAGTTAAATGGTATCACATTTTAGCAAATTACTTTGCCTTAAATAAAAGTGAGCTTGTGTCATGGTCCAGTTACTGAAGAATATTTTAAAAATTTAATTACTTTTTTCTTTCCTAAATTCCCAGTATTTAATTTTTTTTATTAGGTGTGCAGCCCTGCCCCTCACTTCACACTGAAGGGCACTGTATCAGCAGCCACTCAGGTTGGGTGTGAGCAGACAAACTGTCATGTACCTCTTGAACCTTCAGAAAAATAAAATCAGGGATGAAGTGAACCTGGTCTGGAGCACAGCCTGATGATCCCGTTCTGCAGCTCCCCTGTGTGTGGGTCCCTCCAGCCACTGTTTCATGGTGTAGTTCTCATATGTGGTAGCTGTGGTGTTGTGGTGCTGAGTCCTGTGGAAATACCTGTCCACTGGCTGCATACTGAGGGACTGGGAAAGCTCATTGGAGTTGATGAGACTGGAAGTGGAAGGTGCGGGCAGGAAACATTAATCTCTCCTTCTGCTTCTACCTGACAGCTAGATTTCAGAGCAGAACATGATTTCTGGCTGCTCATTTCCAAGCCTTCTTGCACAAACCAAAAGAGACCAAGGTCATTTAACTGAGCCCGACATGCATCTATGGAGATTACCAAAAGGATATTTAAACACGTGACTGCAGTGGTAGAAGAACAAAATGTCATGCCTGCAATTTCCAACTTCTAACTCTTTTGCAAAAAGTTCACTTTCAAAGGCTGCATGGTGCGATCAAACATCTAAAAGAAGCTGGGCTTCCCAGCCTTTGGGTGTTTGCCTCCTGTAAGGCAGGGCTGTGCCAAACCCTTAACATTTAAAACTTACAATGAAACGTTACACTGAGGATATCTTTAAGAATGACAGATGCATGAGATGCAGGGTTTGGGGCCTGAAGAAGAAAACAGCTGCCTTTTGAGGCACTTTTAGTTTCTCAGTATACACTTGGCTCATAATCATATTTCTTTGCGGTGTAACTGTTGATTAACTTTTATAAACAAAGCCTTACACTGTGACACAGATTAAAAAAAGAGAGAGAGAATGTTTCAAAGCTCACAGTAAATTTGCAAAATTTTGCAACACTGACAAGAACTCAGTCATCCAAAATCAGAAATGATGCGGTGAATTCCTGACCTTAGTCACTTTGCAGGGAGGAGGAAGAAGGGGTGCCCACCAGGTTGCAGCGGTGTGAGCCATGAAGTTATTTGTGTGGGTTTTGGCAGCGTTTTTGTTGTTGTTGTTTTGTTTTGTTTTGTTTTTCTCTCCAGAGTCAGAAGTTTCCTGGAATGTTTCTGTGCAGCTTTCAGGTGGAGAAGGGGCACATGCTAGATTGACTGGTTTTGCTCATAATATAAATACCAGTTTTAAAAATTATTTTCTTTTCTTGTTTTTCAGCAACAGTTGGCCAAGAATATAAAATTTGGGCAGCCTCCACAAATGACAATTTCTGTGAGGACAATGGGGGAGGCAAATGCTAGTATGGAGGAGGATGTCTTGCTCAGTAGCCCCATGGAGGTTGAGACTCAAGAGGACGCAGGAACCTCAGACTGTGGTAATAAAGTAAGCACTCTAAATCAGCGTATCCATGGGGTGAGGGCAGCGTGGAGGCAGCAGGGTTCTGGTTTGAATGTTTGCTCCAGACTTCCAGCAGTGCAGACACCACTCACAGTGCAGGTAGAAGACAGGAATTTTTTCTGAAACAGAAAATGTCTTGAAATAGGGACTTCCCAGCACGGAAATTTGAGCACACCGTCAAATGGCAACAATCGTTTCAAAATGAGAGGGGTCTGGAGCCTAACTCCGTAAAATCCCGGGTCTTGGAGTAAATAGCCAAATTTCCAAATGTCCAGTATAATTCAAATAATTATTCAAACTATCCATGAAGATTTTGCTACCAGGAACTGCGGCCATTCAGGTGTCCAGAAAGGTCTCATTCAGACAGCAAAGCAGCATGGTGAGTGCTGGAAGCTCTCTGGAAGTCCTCTAAGGCAAGACTTGTTTTGTTCCAATGTAATGGCTGAAGGGAGCACGGGGGACAGAGGGAAATCCTTCCCTGCCTGGAGGAGGCTGACTCTGTGCCTGGAAACCCTTGGGGGAAGGCATTCAGCAACCCACCATGCACACGCAGCCCTTACAAAGCTGAATGAATGCTGGACCCCTGCTTGTGTGAAAGGCAAAAGCACTAATCGTCCTCTGTGGCTCATGACTGTGTTCAGCCAAACAGACAGAAAGGAGATTTATGGCTGAGGTGCCCCAAATTCTTCATCCGTCTTCAAAGGGACAACATAGCTCCTCTGTGACCACTTCCTTCATGGCTGTGGTCGGATCTGTCAGGGAGCCATGTATTTGGGTAGGGCCTGCACACTCACACCTCTCCTTCTGCAGTCTGGAAGGATAAAAATGAAGCTAAAGTAAGGTTTCTTTTTCTGCCTGACAGATACTCCCTACTACAAGCGTAATATTTTATTTTTCCCTTTTTGTGCCCTACTCATACCTGCTTTATCAGAGATTCCTGGTGCATGGCAGCTTGCCCCTGCTCCCGTCTCTGCCGTTGGCCTTGTCACTCCTCTGTGTGTTTATCTGCAGAGGTCCTGGGGGGACGAGGTGGGTCCTGTCAGGAGCTGGTGGCCAGGACCACATAGTGCTGCTCTTCAGACAGGTTTCCTGTGTTCCTTTGTGACTTCTGGTTTTCCTGAGTAACTTGGATCGATGGCAAGAGTTCAGGGTTTCATTTAACCTGTATTTGTAAAGCTGTTTTTTTAGGCTTTATACTGTCAAGTGCATCTGGTGTAATGGGATCCCAACATTCATTAGGTTATGAAGTAATAGTGTGATATAAACACATTAAAAACCATGTTTCTAGGTGTGATAAATGCTGCTTCAACAACTGCACCTTAAAAATCCCCTTCTGTGGGGTGGCTTAGAGAGGGACACTAGCTCAGGAGTCCTAGTGACTGATAGGGTTTGATTGCTATGGGGGGGCCAGTTTGCTCTGTAAGAAGAGGAGTTGTCAAGAACCTGGAGTTGAAACTCTTTGCAGCAGAGGTAATACCTGATTAGCTTCCTATATTTTTCCCTTAGGTGTAGGTCAGGAGAAAATAAAGTTATGAGGAGATGATTGATGATTCTTTCTTTTGATTTGGAATCTGGTATTTTATTAAGGAAGCATAAATGGTTTGCCTTTTGTAGTGTCCTGTAGCAGCAACTGCTTCTGTATAGACAGCAGTGATTCAAGGTGCAGCAAAGAGAAACTCACAGCATTTAGGAACAAGAATTGTTTATCCATCAATCCTGCAGTGACAGGAAACAGGGTAAAAATCCGGCCCTAATGTGCATGATTTCAAAAGTCCTTTGAACCAAATTTATTATATCCTTTACATTTTAATATCTAGCTGTGGCAATCTTGTTTTCTAGGCCACGGACAGTCCCGATTTCTTGAGAACACTGAATTTACCTGGAGTAGGACGTGAAGTGGAAGAAAAGGTAAAAAGCTTTTACACTTGGTTTGCACTGAATTACTTTCTAATTTTAGTTATTAGAAGCCTGACGATCAGTTTTTGCTCCAATACATACTTCATTGTTTCATTGATCATCCAAGATTTTGTGAACATTGCGCAGTTTAAGGACTGGTAAATAAGCAATAAGTAAGATTGAGAAATCTGTAAGAGCTGATTGCAGGGAACAGCAGAACTC
>NW_008615828.1:8225-34606 GCF_000691845.1 Merops nubicus | reverse complement strand
CTGCATTTGATGTATTAATCATAGAGCCACAATTTTCCTAAGTACTTTACTACTTTGTTATGCCTACATGTAATTCAATAAGCGTATGCAAAATGTCCCACCAGCTTTTAAATAATTGGTTCCCTGATTAGCATATGCTTAACCTCAGAAGATTACAGAGCTGTCTTGAAAACAACATATGAGATTACAGAACATGCTTTCTCCTTTTTTTTTTTTTTTTTTTCTTGTCTTCTTTTTGCTTTTGGATTGTGGAATAAGTCTCAGGGTGATATCTCAGTGACTTGTGGGAGAGACTGATGACAGGCTCGCTCTTGCACGTCTAGACGTACAGTTCCACTGCATTTATTCATGAGAGGAGTCTCACTAAATCACCTTGCTTGTATTTGCACTTTCTGAACCCAAATATTTGAAGGGCAACAGAAGAAAGCACCCATCAAAGCCAATACTGTATTATTTTGGTTTTTGCTGTTCTTTGATGCTAGCTTGGACACCTCCACATGACTGTGGAGAGAAGTTTTTCCGCAGGCAGTGTACCAGTCTGAGATCCAATACCGTAGTCATCTCCCATGCAGATAGTACAGCTCTGTAGCTGCTCTGTTATAATCCCTAGAGAAGTCAACCTGATTTGCTCTTGCCTGAAGTGTATGATCTAAATTATTTAAGGATGTAGGTATTTTTTTCCACAGTAAGCAAACTTTAAAATGTCCCAGTGTGACGTTGCTTAAAACTCTGCCTCCGCCCTTCCCATTCCTAGCAACTTCAGTGAAACTAAACTGTGAAAAAACTTCAGTTAGAATGATCTAAGTAATTTTCACTGGAAAAGTATGAAAACCTGTAGTACTGGACATAGGAAAATATTACAGCTGTAAACTTCCACGTCCAAACTTCATGATTGGTAAAATGGAGAAACGGGGTTTGAAATCTTTTCTGCTAATGACTCCTTTGAATTCAAAACTGCAAAGGCTTTTGTGTATGTTTATTGTTTATTTATTTAAATGGGGTAAGTAGCTTAATACTAGATTCTTGTTTTTGTGATACAAACAGGTCACTCCAGTCAAATCATCTCGGCCAAAAAGACAATTTTCCTGTTCTGGCACAATTGAAACAATCAATTTGGATGCAGTTCCTCAGGCTGTTGCTCGTCTAGACAACAGTGCAGCTAAACACAAACTGTCAGTGAAGCCAAAAAAGCAGAGGATGTCAAGAAAGCACAAGAGATTAACAAAGGTATCAAACCATGGGTCAAACAGCAAGAGGACGGGGTTTGCTTTTGAAGATGGATATAAAACAACTGTGAGTGTACCAGGAATAGCTATAGACAGAGAACTGTCTTAAGATGTGATTAACACTGTTAGAGATAGCTACTGAAAGCTTCTTCAACAAATCTTGTGTCTTCAAGGCAAAACAAAACACATGCTTCTTTTATCTTGAAATCAAGATAGAAACCTAAAGATGAAACCTCATCTGGAGAGAAGATACAAAGAAGTTTTAATATAGCCAATTGAGACAAATACTACTTACTTCTGAACTACTTCCACTAGGATTTTACAGTGGGGGAGCTCTCTCTAGTAAAAAAATTAGGTCATAAAGGTCTGAAGGGTATCTGCCACTTTAATGCTTCTCTGGTATGGGCAATCAGTGCAAAATTTGGTTGGGAAAAGAATTATATTCTCTTAAACTGGCACGGGTTCTGGCAGTGATAACATTGTTTTCTTACAAGAAAGAGTGAGACCTAATTGATACTCTTGCGACAGCTGTAGAGTGAATTACCAGATCCTAGCTTTGTACACTTACTGCATGGCTATTTTGGTTTATTTGTTTGTTTGTTTTTTATCCTGACCTCTTATTAGTGTTTGTAAGTGGTACAATACTATTCAACTAATACAGGGTTCAGAGCAGGCCACTGTCCTTTCTTCCGCACCATTGTACTTACATTTATTACTCTTGCAATGAAGCAACTAAATTTAAACCTCTTGTTTATACAGAATGCTTAACTGGAGTCAGATGATATCTAGACAAATCTAGACAATAGGCAATAGCTGAGCTGTGTTCCTCAAGGAAGGTGCTGAGAAGCACTCTTAAGGTGCAGCTCGTCTTTAGACCATGTTGCTCCAGAGACAAGGAGTGAGATGATCTATGAAGATCATCTGCATTCAGTTTGTAGTGGGCATGGCAGCCACATGCCAGGGCTGTGGGGCAAGCATGGAGAACCTGTCAGCAGTTAGCACGTGCCTCAGTAGAATACACTACAGGATTGTGGGGAGCTCTGGGTTCTCTGTCCATGCCTGGTCCTGGAACTGAAGTCTTAGCACAGCTGATGGGGAAGATATCCTGGCTCAGCATCTGTGAAAAGCAACCAAAGTGTGGCTCTTTGGGCAGTATTCTTCCCTGGCTAGCATTGCAGAGCTCTTTTCTCTAGGCAACAGCTTCTGGCTCTGCAACTGAAAACTAGATTTGCCATGGAAGAACTGGCAAAACAATGCTCTTAAGCAGGTGCTAAGCATTTTGGGCTTAAAGGATGGGATTCTAAGTAGCAGAACAGGCATATGAAACTTGGGCTTTATTCCTTGGGCTTCTGTAAATTTGAAATGGCAGGTCTCAGTCTGGGTTAGCTCACGCACACTAAAGAGTGATTTCAATATTTAGCACTATACTATACTGCTGTCACTGTTGGGATGTTTTCTTTCTTTTAAACGCTACCATCCAAATCGGTGGGAGGCATGAGATCTATGATGATGTGATCCATAAGTTGGGGTGGGTGTGTTGACTCTGGATCTAAATCCTTTTTTAAATGAAAAAAAAAGGTTGTTCTGCATTTGCAACTGATTGATTGTTCACTGTAGAGAATAACAAGCCAACAGGCAATATTCAATAACTCAAACTTGTCTCCCAATTTTAGGGATCACAAAGTTTAACAATAACAGAATTTGAGCCAGAGGACCTAGAAACTCAGCTGTATGGAGACAGATACCCAGGTTATAATGGACACATCATAGCAGACAAACTAAGCCAGAGCAGAGATGAGCAGAAGCAGATTCAGCTGGCAGAGGAGAAAAGATCTGAAGATCACTGGGGGATCGTTGAGGCCGAAAGGATAAGGCAGATTGTAGAAATGGAAGAACAAAGAGAAATGGAGGAACAAAGGTGCCAAGAACTTGAACAGATGCAGAAAGAGCAGGAGAGAAGGCATTGTGAAGAAGAGAGGAGGCAGAATCTCTCTGAAGGAGAGACAGCTTTGAAAATAGAAGAAAAAAAATGCCATAAAGAGGAGAGGAGACTGCTGGAGGCTGAAAAGAGACAGGAGCTGGAGGAGCAGAGGCACCAGGAACTGGAGAAGCAGAGGCAGAAGGAGGTGGAGGAGCAACAGCGACGAGAGCTGGAGGAGCAGAAACACCAGGAACAAGAGGAGCAACGGAGACAAGAGCTGGAGGAGCAGAAGCACCAGGAACAAGGGGAGCAACGGAGACAAGAGCCAGAGGAGCAGAAGCACCAGAAACAGGAGGAGCACGAGAGTCGAGAGCTGGAGGAGCAGAAGTGCCAGGAACAGGAGGAGCAACAGCCACAAGAGATGGAGGAGCAGAAGCACTGGGAACGGGAAGAGCAGAGGCATCAAGAGTTGGAAGAGCAGAAGCATCAAGAATGGGGGGAGCAGAAGCACAAGGAGCTGGAGGAGCGGAAGAGGGTAGAGCTGGAAGAATTAAGGCAACATGAGATTGAAAAACTGTGTCAAGAGGAGGAAAGAAATTTGATGAAGGGACAAAAACCACTCCAGGAACAAAAAAAGGAAGAAAAACAGAGACGAGAGCTAGAAGAGAAAGAGCTTCAAGAAGATGAAATAAAGCTGAAGCAGGAGAATGAAGCTGAGAGCAAAGAGCAGAAGAAACAGGAGGAACAAAAGCAGCGTTTTAAGGAGAAAGGAGAAAAGGCAGAGAAGGAACAAGCCCAGCAAGTAATGGATAAGAAAAAGAAACGAGAAGAGCAGAGGAGACACAAACTCACAAAACAAATGCACATGGAAAGTGCAGAGGGTCTGCTACAAGATGAACTGAAGCAGCAAAAGGAACAAAATGAACGAGAATGGAACAAGCTAGAAGAGCAGAAGGTGGATACAGGAGGAGAAAATCTTCAGCAAAACCAACAAGAAAAATCCTTGGAACAGCAACAGGACAAGGAACAGTTGTGTTCTGAAGGGGCTGATAGGTATCTGGTAGAGGAGAAGCTCCAAGAAGGATCAAGATCCCAAAAACTCAAACAGCCAGAAAAAGGGAATAAAACAGCAGAAGAAGTCCTAGCCCAGAAACTGAAGAGGGAAGTTGAGGCTCAGGAACAGAAGCGAATAGGGGAAGAACTTCGGTGGCAAGAAGTAGATGAAAGACAAACTGCATCCAGACCCTTCACATTTCAAGTGTCTTCTGGAGACAAACAGATTATATTTCAGAAAGTAAATCTGAGTCCAGTCATGCCCGTCAAAGGAGCAGGGCTCTCTTCTCCATCCATCAAAGACTGCGGGATGCATACAGCCAGCAAGGGCTCTCATCCTCTCCCGTCATCTGTGTGTGTACCCCATACAGCTATTTTGGTTACTGGAGCACAGCTGTGTGGCACAGCAGTTAACCTGAACCAGATAAAGGACACCGCCTGTAAATCGTTACTTGGCTTAACAGAACAGAGAAAAAATGTGGATATTTCTTCGCCAGAGAAGACCCAGAAAAAAACCCAGGATCCCAAACCCAGCAGCAGTAAAATGAAATATGCACAGGAGTCATTGAACAACCAGGCCGTGCTGGCTGAGTGGGCCTCCATCCGCTCCAGAATCCTAAAGAATGCAGAGAATGGCAAATATAATGAGAGAGACCGAGTGAGTGTCTGCAGGCACAGTGACGACTGGACACCTCGAGGACGAGGTGCTCCCCATGGCAACTTGAGGAAAACCCTCTCTGCAAATGCGAAGTTCTCAATAACGCCAGCGTGGCAGAAGTTTTCAGAAGCTTCAAGAACCAATTCGGATGCCCAGAATGTAAACGTGGCAAAAGGCAATGAAACAGTGGCTGTGGGGGGAATCACTGGCTCACCTGCCGATTCAAAGGAGGATGTGGCTTCCACTTTTAAGGATAACTTAGCTGAAAAGGCTAAGGAGAAAATGGAAACCCGTAGTGAAACGACAGACAACACAGAAGGCTGTAAATTTGCAAAAGATCTCCCGTCTTTCCTTGTTCCAAGTTTTCCTCCTTCTCCGGGTAATGAATTGCCCCAGGGAGAACCTCCCAGTGCTCTGGAAAATCAGCAGAGTAACAGCACGAAAAAAGCAGATAAACCAGCACCAAACGGAGAAGAAAATGTTTCTCCTTTTGGGATAAAGTTACGAAGGACAAACTACTCTTTACGTTTCCACTATGATCAACAGGCAGAGCAAAAGAAAAAGAAAAGATACAGTGCAGGTGATAGTTTTGATGGTGTGCCTGACCCACTAGTTACGACAGAAGGTGAGAAAGAATCCACCGTTTTTGCTCCACAAGAGAGTACGTCCCCCGGTGTGGGGAGAGTGAGCATCCCTGGTCATTTAAAAGACTCGAAAGACTCTTCAATTACTGTGGCGGAGACTTCACAGCCAGTGGGCACATCAGTGTTTCCACCAGCCACTGGCCAGAGTGCTTTACCCCCTCATGAGAAACCAGCGTGCAAGTCACTGGTCCCCCAGAAACCTGCTTTAGCTCCAAAGCCCACCAGTCAGACACCACCATCGTCTCCTCTCTCCAAAATGAACAGACCAAACCTAGCTGAGGCACTAGGGCAAAGGTTCATTAAAGCTGAATCAGATGGTGGCTGGAGAAAAGATGACAGAGCAAACGCAGTGCACCCCCCTCCATCCAGTGAGTGCAGAAACGAAGAGGAAGAAATCAGAGAAAAGAAGTCGTTTTTCCCATCTATAAGCATTCCATGGAGAGAAAAAAATGACAAAAAGCCTGAGCCATTGAAGAAAGGTATGTGTTTTTCAGAGGTCATTTAGCTGTTGTCCGCATTTCCAAAATGAGGTACTGGAGGGAAAGACATTTGGTCTTAAGCTATAATTTGTACCTGGCATGTCATTTGTGGAGTACAACTACTTCATGTAGGGTTGTCTGAATGACTGGGACTTCCCATCCCCACAGTTTAATTCAGAAACACACAGACTCCGTGTGACCTGTGCAACCTGCTTCAGGAGGTTAATTTCAAGGAGATAACTGAAGTGTGTATATGTGTGTTTTCCTTGGTAAAGGTGTTACCTAGATAGCCTGAGGATGGACTCTGTTCCATGGTAATGGTGTAATGTTTATAATTTATATCATAGTGGGTTTATTTCCTTAGGAGAATATTAGCTAGCTTAAAAATGTTAAGATCTAGGTCCCCTTAGAGTGCCTATCCTGTGCAAATTCTTTATGTAAGCCAATGTAGCTGGACACAGGAGTCTGCGTTTCAGAGGTACTCTTCAGTAAAAGAAACAACTACAGTAGTCATATTGGCTCTTCAGAGGAGGGTTGGAGGCTCCTGTGTCCTCAAACAGTATCCTGTACAAGAGGAAAAATCACCCTTTAGCATAAGGACACTTGAAAGAGCAAGACAGGAATTCAGCATTTAACTGGGAAATCCCAATTTTTTTCCATTCTTGAATTTTGGAAGCATCAAGACACTTCTAAAACCATATGTCAGTGGAACTGTGGCATATTTTTTTACAAATTTTTTATGCTTTTTCTTTTCACTTTGTCATTTTTAAAACAAGATTCATGGAAACTAGTTGGAGGCACAGTGGCTGGCCTGATAGAGCAAGGCCTGGGCCAGCTGAGGGTTTCTGTGCTCACCAAGCTCTGCAGAAGCACCTCTGTACCCCAGTCCTGCTCCTTGCTACTCACAGCTCTATGCTGGGCACGAGCCCCAGTTTCATGAAGGGTATAGGAAGTCAGATGCTCCAAGTGACAATTTTTAAAAAAAGTAAATAAAAAAATTAAGAGGGGCTGCATTGGCAACGGTACATTTCTGCCACCTTTTTGTGAAGTTCAAGACACTCTTCTTCTCTTAATTACAGCTGGAAACACAGGGAACTGCAGTAGGTAGTGGCTGGATCACTTCCATTTGAGTTACAAACAGTCAATGCATATGGATCATTTAAATTTATTTCACACAGTGTGAGTATTTGTAGTAAATTAGGCTATAATTCTAAGCATCAGGTAGGCTATTTCACAAAAAAAAAAAAAAAAAAAAGGAAGTTTGGACAGCTGTATAAGTGACTTAGGTCACTATAGGCATACAGACTGTCCCAGGATTTGACACGCAGTCCACGAAGGCCTGTGAACGTCACGGCGTTCCCCAGGCTTGGCTCCGGAGCTCTCAGCAGGTACAGATGGGTTTGCTGGATAGGGAAGATGTGCATTACTCAACCCGTTCTTGCCGTGTTTTCTTTCAGAAAAGCCCGTCCTCCAGAGCAGGCACTCTTTGGATGGCTCTAAATTCATGGAAAAAGTTGAGACTTCGCAACCGCTTTGGATTACGCTGGCGCTGCAGAAGCAAAAGGGATTTCGTGAGCAGCAAGCTACAAGGGAGGAGAGGAGACAAGCCAGGGAGGCGAAGCAAGCAGAGAAGCTGGCTAAGGAAAATGTAAACAATGTTTAGAAACCTGCTCGCTAGAAATAGGGGTGTCATAAGTAGGACTGTTAGCTAGCTTTGTTATGTGGAAGGGAAAGTTTTTTTGTTTGGTTTGTAAGTTCTCATAAAAGCTAAAATGACTGAGTAAAAGTAATTTACTGAGTTTGGAGTTCCCTCTTGTAAAACGGAGCTCTCCCAGGGAAAATACTGTGCACTAGCTTGACAATTTTAGTGTAAATTCTGATGCATTAATAGCAGGTGGTAGTTAATGGCAATCATAAGCACGACCACTGTGCAGGTGATGGAACAGAAAAATTGCGTGCGGCATGGTTCTTTCAGAGCTTGAGTAAATGATGTTAAGCCTTAATGCCCAGGGAACAGCAGCTGGAATATTCATTTCTAGGTGAACATAGGTCAATATTAGTAAGTTTTAATTTATTTTTATTGTAACATGTATTATTTGGATAAAATGCAGATGAATGACAGAAATGAACCGTGATGTGAAACATCCAAATGCCTAAAGCAGGTACTGAATTCAAGTATCACTTCTTTCCTGTTCTCCAGAGAAAACCATGGTTTTCTATTAGTAAGAAAACTTCTGAAGTATAGAACAGGTGCCACACAAATAGTGATGCTGTATATAGGTGCCACAGGTGGTAGAAGGAGAGATGATGTGGATGACCAAGTATATTTTGGTGCTTGTTATGAGACCCACATTTCTGATAAACATGTGCAGAATTACAGACACAGGTATTTGGCAGAAGAAAACAGCAGTGAGTGTGAAGGTGCCCACAGTTGCACACTGTGTTTCAGTGCTGTATTTAACGGGTAGGGCTGGCTCAAACTGTTCAATATTTTGACTGAAATGACAACATGATGAATTTAACTTTGTGGGCTTTCAGTGTGGTTTTTGTTTTGGTTTGGTTTGGTTTGGTTTGGTTTGGTTTGGTTTGGTTTTCTTTTTTTATAGTCTCTAATAACTGTTAGTTTTAGAAGTATCAGAGTGTTTTCATCTTTTGCAGGAAAGGACAGGTGATGAATGAAATCATCAAGTGTGACATGTCTTAGTTATACCATGACGGACTGTTTCTCATTTGGCAGTTTTCCTTCTCTGTTCTAGGCTGCTGTAAGTAATCAGCCAGATAACAAAAGCAGCAGCAGCAGCAGCAAAACAACCACACTGCAGAAATCTACAACTCAAGAAGGGGAGAAGAAAATTGAGACTGCTATATCAAGACTGGAAAGAAGGGAACAACTGAAAAAGTCAAACACCCTCCCAACTTCTGTGACAGGTAGAGTGAAAGATGCAGATGTACTCTAGGAATAATGCACTGCAGAAGTGGTGCTGCATGTTCTCGAAAAAGGGAATGAATGTGTTTTTTTCTTCTATGCTATCCCTAGAATTACAGATGCATTTGCTTTCAGCAGGGAACACCACAATTTGTCCACATCTCACACGCTGGCCATTATGCTACATATATATAATTTTAACAGGTTTTAATAGTTGCACTCCTGTGTTTACTTAGAAATGCTCCAGTTCAAATTTTAAAAAGTCTCCCCAGGCCACATCTAACAGTATTTTTGGAACATGACTAATGCACATTAGAGAGATTTGATTTATTGTAAATAGCAATTGCAGTTCTTTTGGTGTGGGGCTTAGGACAGAGGGGGAACAATACTTCCACAAAGTGTATTGGTGTAGGAGGTGAAGCATATTGTGTACCCACACGTCTCAGTTTTTCAAGGAGAAATGCCCCAGAATATTTGGAATTAATATTCTTATTTAATTCAATAAGGCAAAAAACATTCCATTGAAGGTAGCCTGTTACTTTGAATTTAGGACTTCTCCCTGCTAGTCCAGTATTTGGTATGGAAGGTTGGAACCAGAACATACTAGTTTATCTGTCATTTTAGTTACACTGAAACAATTCCATTCCAAAAGGCAGACACCTTAAAATAAATGGTTCTACAAAGGGTATAATATTTGGGGTGGTATAAGGTGATTGTTCAAAGAGAGACTTGTCTGTTGTTTCTCTAGCCAACATTAGTCCTAGGCAACAGGATTTAGAGAAGAAGACAGATAGGTGCTGAAGAAACCTTTTTTGCAAGTTGCACAGTAAATAGTGTGGGCTTCTTTGACAGTAAATGCATGTTATCAGCTGAAATCTATTCAGTCCCACTCCAAGCCAAGAATCACAGAATTCAGTTATTGAAAGCACTACGGTAATTTATCCGATCTGAAATAGTAAAGGCTAAACCAGTGCTGCTGGCACATTACAGAGCAAGCTGACCCCCCTGCGCATGCCTATATTCAGCTACTGCAGGAGCTGCACGCCAGTGCAGCTACCCCTGAAAACTTGTCTTACTTGCAACATCTCGGGTTGGACTAGATGACCTTAAAAGGCCCCTTCCAACCCAACCCATTTTCAGATCTCACACAGGCTGCCCAAAGCTGTCCTGCTCCCTGCTCCCTGCTTCCAGGGCCCAGGCTGGCTGTGGGGGCAGGCAGCTGGAGAAGCTTTACAGGGTGCCTGTTGCCCTGTAACAGGGCTTGCCCTGCCGCAGCCCTGCCCCAAAAGTTCCAGTAGTGTGGGGGCAGTTCGAGCAGAAATCAAACTCTAGCGCAGTAATGATGCCAAATTCAATCAAAGGAGGGCCAAACCCCAGTTATCCCTGGTTAATCTGTCTGCACTAGAATGAGAGTTTCAGAAGGAAATGCAGAAGGGCTTCCCAATTTTGAATTACCTGAAGTGAAAGCATAGAACTGTGTTGGCTCTAAAACAAATAGTGACTGAATTTCTGTGTGCTTAATGGCCGCCCAGCTCCAGATGTAGCCACTGGCAACTGCACAGACATCCTACAGACAAGCACTTGTTTATTATGGAACATCTCGGCAATTTGGGTATCCCACAATCAGGAGAACATTTAAGGCACAAGACCAGGCTAGAACATGTTTAAAATAATAGTTTGCCAAGTCCTCCTCTAAGGACATTAAAAAAAAAAACAAACCCAAAACACCCAAAACACGAAGAAGGTGGCATGTTTAAGACTTGTACATGATTCAAGTGCCACAGCAGCTGGTAAGAGTATAACTTTTAAAATAGCATGAATTACCTTAACATTTAAAACAATTAGCTGTTCTAAGTGTCTGTCTGCAGCAATACCTGCTACTGCTGTTCATTTAATTAGAGCTAAAAATACATGACTAAAGATGTACTAAAAAGAAAAAATAATTTTTGCTATCCATGCATTTTTAAAGCTTTTTTAAAACATTCAAAACATGCAAATGAAATGCAACTAAAAGTAATTTGGTCTCAATCTGAAGATTTAACAACAGAAAAACAAAGGTGTTTTGGCTCCTAGAAAAGAAAATGTGTAAGGGATTAATGAGGAGTTCTTTTTTAACTAAGATTTTTAGACCCACCCAATAGGTTTCAGAGAGGAATCACTTCTCTCCAGGCTGCCTTCAAGGGCATTTATTGTCCGAGAATTAAACAATCTTCCAGTTTGACTTGTACAATACACTTCCACAGTTTTGCTCTTGAAAGTTGCTTGTTAGAAATCGGTTGCTTGTTCCACATCCTTTCTTGCTGAGACAGCTCTGTCTCAAATACACTATTTTCAAGACAATGTGACAAACAGCTGTTGGAGAAAGCTGGTTCATTTCTTCTTCAGGCTAGTTTCACGGGAGCGGTGAGCTGAGGCAGGAAAGTGTCAGTCTGCTTTCTTCTCTGTGCTTATTTAAGAATCTTAATCTGAAGAGACAATGTAAATCCTACTGACTGCAGTTGGATTCCACGTGTGCAGCATCTGCGTTACTAAAGGAAAAAGAATAAAATCCAGCTTTATTTCCCATTGTTTGCCACATTGCAGATGTGATTAAAATAGTTTATGTAAAGAAGACAACTGGCAAATTGGAAATGTTTTCTCTGGATCTCCCTGAGACCAATAATGTTGTCCCTATTTTTGTGAGTTACTTGGAGTTACCTCTGAAAAAGCAAACTTAAATATTACTTTCTATTTTATTTGCAAAATAATCAAATTAGGAAGAGCTAACTAAAAGGGTAGGAAATACACGTGAAGTGTTAGAGCTTCACAGAAAAGAAGTAATATCTCTAGAATCCTGCAACAAAGCATGGGGTTCAACTAATGTGTTTTCTTTTCTTCTCCTCCCCACCCCACCAAACACAGTGGAAATTTCAGATTCTGTTCCATCAGCCCCCCTGGCAAAGGAGGTGGCCAAGAGATTCTCTACACCTGATGCTAACCCTGTGTCAACAGAACCAGCCTGGCTTGCGTTGGCCAAGAGGAAAGCGAAAGCCTGGAGTGACTGTCCACAGATCATAAAGTAAACTGTAAAGTTACATCTCTATTGCTATTAATTACTTTATTTATTCAGCTTTTTACACATAAAAAGACCCTGAAAATGCATGTATTGAAGGACTGAAAATTGAACTGATGATCATTTTGCTCTCACTGTAAAGTCTACTCAAGTCATATATTCCATTGCTTTTACAAATAGCTAAATGAGGTCATGGCAAAAATTTCAGAGCCAGACTCTCAAAAATTTAAGACTGCTCAGATACTGGATGTACAATTTAGCAAGTATCATTAAGAAGGGCCTTAAAGTCTGTGGGTATTCGGTTCTGGAATTTTAGATCTCTGCACTTAGGTGGAGGTCTCAGGGTTTTTTTCAACACTCCATTGTCGAAAATGAAGGCAAGATGCATGTTACCTTCTCTTATTCCTGATTTTTTTAAGTGTTAAACTGTATGAACTGTCAGTTCTACCTGCTGTTTGAAAGCTTCTTCCCTAGTGAGGAACTGTGGGAGATACTGTTCCACCTGCAAGTGATAAGTAGAATGATAGTACCATCCAAACGATGACGTATTTCTTTCATCATAGGATTCATACACTCTCTGTATTCCCTCATTCCTAGGAAGAAAACAATTCATCTTACTTTAAAAAAAAATTAACTAAACACAACCCAGAGTTTTTAGAAAGCAGCCATGGAGTCAGTGTTTCTTCTAGTGATTTAAGTGCATCGCTGTTAGTGCTTGGCCATATTGAAGATGCACAGAGACAGTGATTGCAGATTACAACTTTAAATGAATTGACAGGATCTAAAATAAGTAAAACTATTCCTCTGCCCGTGTAGCTCTAAGAATTTGTCTCAGTAAGTTCCCACAGGAGTAAGACTTGCAGAACTGAAGTTAACTGGGACTGGGAAGCTCAGGCTGCGAGAGTCTCAGGAGTTTTAACTCTGCATTCTTCCTGATTTTACTCCATGTGCAACTTCAGGTAGTTCAGGTAACTTCCTGTACTTTGACCAATACAGCCAGAACACTTCAGAAAGAAGTTTACTTACCCCATCTCAGGTGCCTGCTGTGGCAATTTAACACTTTATTACTTCTTGTACCTGAAAGGCCCCCTCCCTCTTACAAAAAAGGATAAAGTCCATAATGTAATAAAAATTTTACTATCCTCAATATCCCACAGAAATCGCTAGGTCTACATTTTAAAAAGTCACCCTAGTAAATAAATCAGTAACACACCCAAGTTTGTTTTACAAGGAAGTCTTTCATAAATTTGAATGGCTCCTCCTTACAACCATAAGGCTCAAAGGAACCTTTAAGCCTACATCATCATAGAGGGAGACATTTTCATGAGAAGAAATTGCATTACAGATTGATACCACATATGTTACATGTATGTACTTTAGCCAAACTGCTGTATGCAGCATGAGTAGCAGCACTTTATGCAGGAAACAGAGTGAAGGCTGCTGTGTCCTCCCGTTCCAAGACTCAAAAAGGGCTTGTCAGCAAAAGTCATCACTGAATACACTATTTATTTCCCATCAAACAAGATTCAGTGTCATGCTTACAACAGCACAAGCACAATGGATGGTGTTAGTTTCAATAGATGTGCAGCAGCCAGATGGGCTTTCTTGGGTCTAAGCCATCAGTTTTGCTCGGTTTCATATTTAAAACCAGAATCTCTAAAGTCACTTTTTACCCTTAATATTGTATTTAAAATGTTTTATATAGCGATGGGGCAATGCTGCTCTCAAGTGCTTGGGGGAAAAAAAACCATACTCAATGCCTTCAAAGTCAAATCTCTGCAAGCTCATTTGGAGAAAGAATTCGGTCTATAATGTTTTTTCTTTTGTTTTGCTAGCATCACAAATTAGTGCAGCTTAATTTAAATTTACACTTTTTCTGGGTGTATAAACCTGCCATATGTACTTGTAATTACAAGAACTCAACTGCCTGAAATCCATCTCGATGACCATTTCATGGGCGAAGGAGCCAGGCAAAAAAAGAGAAGGTGAAGTAAATCAGGATTAAAGAATTAAAGAGACTGGTATTCTGAAAAGCATAGCAGAATTAGGTGCTATTGTGCATGACACAAGGATGCAATTTTCCAATACAATCCATTTACAGCACATAGACTAGTGCTTTTATTAAGGATGGTCTTAATCTAAAGCTTCAAAGCAGAGGTTTTTTTTCAACCACAAAGGTATCTAGTGTAATAATGGAAGCTGTATTATGTACAGTACTTGATGGAAACATTTCTAAAATGTGTATGTTCAACAGTGACATTTCATGTTAAATTAACAAAAATTTGCACTAAATACCAATGAAGTGAAGTGTTACTTTGCTTTAGCTTTGTTGCAACCATTTCTGATGAAGTGTTGGAAATCTGTAAAAATAAAACCAAAACATTACTACCAAGTTCAAAACAGCAAAAATGTTTTAAGAACCGAACAAACCACTATGTAGTATATTGTCTCAATTTTTTCTAACTTATACACACAAAATACCATTTCTTCTGACAAGGTTATATATGATTAACCTCTACGTTCATATAGTAATGTATAAAAACTATAAGATGTATAACTGTGGGGTATTCGTTGTGTACTTTTTTTAATTTTTCAAATGTTTTAAAGTGCAATTGTTTATTATACTAATGTCATTTTAATTCTTATTAAACTATAACCCAGTCAAAATTACCTAATCAATGAGGTATGTACTGTGTGTCTCCTTTTTCTAATCGTGTAGCTCAGGTTTGCTTTATAATTAGAACTTTTTACAGGGCTACAAGTGTCTTGCCTGTGCACTGCTGCCCCTGAGAAGATGAGGAACCACACGTGATGAAGCAACACAGACAGTGCAACCTCTGCTTTACTTTTTAAATCAAGATGATAGAATTCAAATTAGATGGCTTATCAGAGATGAGAGAATAGTTTCAGAAGACTCATAATCAGGAAGATGCTCTCAGTTAAGCATGCTTTTGTCACTGCAAATACTTGATTTGCCTTACCAAGACCACTGGTAATTCCTTTAAAAGTGTTAAAGAAAGACAACCAAAAGCAATTTCAGAACCCTTTATTAATAGTTCTCTGCAAAGACGTTGCAGAGAGCATGCGTTCAAATCTGTTAAAAAAATTATTTGACAGTGGTTGATTTGAGTAGTGCACGCTTCATCTTGGAAATCATACTGCACCTGCCATTGAAATTTAATAAATATACACATGTAAGCATATTCTCCACTTTAGAACACACGAAGTAACTCCTGACCTCAGTGGAGTTAAGTGCATGCTTGACTGCGCTGAAACCAAGGAGGGCCTGGGCCCACAGAAGACAAACTGTTTGGCCTGTACAAACTACAGTAAGCAGGTCACTACTGCTGGGTAAATGTCATGCAGGCTCTGGTCTTCAGAAATCAAGTTAAAAGTTAGATTAAAAAAAAGACTTGGGTTACCCTGCCATGGCACAGAAACCTCACCAGACGAGACAAGTACCAGTCAGATGCCTGGAAGAGCCAGGCACAGGCTGTGAAGGACCCTCAGGGCACAGGCTGGGCTGGACTCACAGACAGGAATACATTCCTCCCTCAGGGAGACAACCACATTATGCCAAGCTGCAGAGCACAGCACCTCACCACCATTTCTCCCAATCCTGCAAGTGTATGAAGCCAGACTACCGACTTTCATCTTCTTACTATGCAGGTCAAAGCACAACATGCAAATCCAAACCATCTGAAACATGTTCTCTCATGAACTGGGAGCTGGGAAATGAGGGAGGGAGAGTTAAACTTCTGGCTGGGTGCTGAGCAGCCATTCTCCTTCAGTCAGTTCAGCAAGTCCAAACCTACTCTGGACCCTGCCTGGTACAAAACACTGAGAAGTCTACAGTAAAATAGGCAGAGTGGTAGAGAGCATCTCTGAGTTCTTGACTTACAACTGTAAACAATAAAAAGGACGCAGCCTAACATCTTATCTGTTCTTTTTTTCCTGTTACAGACAAATCTAGGCAATAGACATAATCATTTCTACAGCCAACAACAAGCTTTGTTCCCCATACTACGGGAGAAGAAAACACCTCTCCTGGAAGCATACTGACTCCTTCTGCTGTCCCATTCTTGGCATTCAGGATCCACACTTTGCCATCTGTAGATACTGCTGCCAAAAGAATTTTGTTCTTCAAGTGATCACTTTGGAAAATGAACGGTGTTCCATATACACTTGAAGTGGCTTCAAATTTCCACAGTAAATTACCTTCCATGTTACAACAGTAGATAAAGCCATCATGGGAGCCAAAAAATATTTCTTCCTTAGTTAAACTTGAGATGCATGGCGATGAAAACACTGGTCCACTAGTGGAAAACTGCCAAACCTACAGAACAAACATAACCACCCCATTATCAAAGATTGTTCACATTATCAGTTTAACAGCAACTGTAATTTTTTTAACAGATTAGTTGTTGACAAGAAAGCATTTTATTTCAAGAGCGTACTGAATTTCAGTTAGGGTTGGTAAATATTTATCAAATTTAAAGGTTGTTTTACACACAGAGTAAGTGATAAATGAGTCATAAAATCGATGTGCAAGAGTTGCTACCTTCTGTGAAGCCCATGTAAAGATGGCCACCTTGGGAAAAGACTATTCCTGGGCTGCTGTATCACAATTAGTAATGAACATCATTAATTCTGCTAACAAGCCATTCTTCGTCAAAAAGGCAAAGATTCCTTCTGCAATACAGGCTTCCTCATCTCTTGCTAATGACGTGCAGATCCCTCCTCAAGAGAGTGTCTATCAATTCTGCAACACTGCTGCAAGCAGACAGAGTGCAGGCCACGGGCTAACACATTTTATATCAGAAAAGGCTTTGGAATTGCCATATATACTGCATCTCAGGCAAACAAACTGAAACAGTGTCAGTTGTTTTAACACCAGGTACAAATCGCATTCATCTCTGAGGAACTGAAAATATATTCCCATTTAACCCAACGTGAAGGCCAGAATTACGATTTGGCATTTTTTGATAAATGCATAAACTTTTTAAGAAACCTTTACATCTAAATAGCTTCCATCTTACAGAAGAGATGTCTTCAAGCCTGCTTGAAAAACTTCAAAACCCACACCATACTATCTAATTTGTTGGCACTACTCTTGACCATTTACTTCAGGTATAAGCTCTGAATTAGGAACTCTTCTTACTGCATCAAGCAACTTGAGAGTCTGCAGTTGAAGTGACATGAATTGCATGAACTACCCTGGCCAAACATTTTTTCAACTTTCTCCTCTCTAGAACAGCAGACATTTCAATTTGGTTCACAAAAAGGTACATGTTAATCATTAAACCTCAGAAAACAGTATTAATAAAGGATCTTATTCAGAGTTTTTTGATGAATATAAAAAAACCTCAGCAACAAGACCTTTACCTTTTCTCCAGAATGAGAGTAACAATATAAGTTTCCATCCACACACCCAACACAAACGTACTTCTCACTGCAGTGAGGAGAGGAGAAGAGTGGTTTCCTCAGGAAGCTTTTCCAAATCTTATGCCCCGTCACCTGGAAACATGGAATATGTGATATTCTTACACAGCTGTAAGAAGCTGCACACAACCACCCTTCCTTCACAGCCTGACCCAGCCTTTAAGAACTCGGGGAGGGGAGCAGGGGAGGAAAAGGCAAAGGCCTTTTCCCATCCAGAATGCATACCAGAAGCAAAACTACTATCCAAATCTTATTCCAACAGATTCTTTAGTGTTTTCCATGGGATAGTCAATGCCTGTTTCACCCTTCTCTTCCTCTCCCTGGGCAAAAATAATAGTGTTGTAGTAGTTCTAGTAAGTGACACATTCATTTTTTATTCCATTCCTAGCTCCTCAGTATGTGATGAGGACCAATGAAGGAGAGGATGTACTGAAAGCAACTCATATTGATTGTGTCAAACTACAAATACTGCAGGAAAATCTGCAACCCACAATCTACGATGGTCACAATAAGCTCTTAATGTAGCCTGCACATTCCTTTTTTTATAAATAATCACTTTGAGTTACAAGCTGGGTTTTTCAACTACCTGTTACTCAGGACCACAGAAAAAAAAAAAAAATCTGTTTCTTCTTAACCACTGCTCACTAGAGCTGCAAAAGCATACACTTGTTTTCTATCACTTGATTGGGCATTGCTGAGGAAACTTGTAGTAGCTATGACATAAAGACTGTTAGAACTGACACTCTGGGTTGTACAAGTACAAAACCATGAAAAACTGCTCCAAGTGACCGTTCCTTTTATCAGGCAGGGCCAGCTATAAGCACACAATGTCTCAGAAAAACATGAAATTGCTCCACATCCATCAGGAATACCATTTCACCACTGCAGAGAACAGAACGATTGTCCAAGATTAAGGGGAATAGCTTTTTAAATGACTACAGGGAAGGAAAGAGCAAGAGGAATGAGGGGGCTTCTTTCTCTATTCTGTTCCAATTTCACTAAGTTCTGTGTATTTTTTTTTTTCTAATCCTACCATCAAAAGGAGGGGAAGAAAAAAAATACACAGAGATGCTCTCACTCACTAGTTTAACTGATAAGGTAGTATATGGGAATGAGAAAGACAGATCCCAACTTTGGCCTACAGTCAGCATGTAAATTCAAGCAAGTCAGCTCAGTTCTTTTGATCACCAGATAGCTTTTCTGATGAAAGAAGCTAGGTGATCATATGTTACCATAAGATATCTTTCACTTGAGGGCGTTATTATGATACACAAGGTTACCGTAATAATTGCTGTATTTCAGAAAGCTATCTTAACTTCAGAAATGCATTTTGGTTTCATCTGAATTTCAGATTGGGATCAAAGACAAGTATGCAAATGCACATACTGGGTTTACAGCCAATAACAGTCCTCCTAGTGTAGCAACATAAAGATGATGTGGAAAAGAACTTAAGCAAGGAGATGAAAACACAGCTCCACTTTCACAGTGTAACTTCCATACACATGCCTTTTTCTGTAAGCACAAGAAAAAAGATAAAAAAATTTTCAGCTGGAGTTAAAGTTCACCACTTTTACAAAGATCTTTCAGTGTCAAAGCTTATCAAACACTAGTGAAGAAGTGAAGAAAGAATCTGCATGCTATTATTATAGCAACACATACACCATTGGCTACTTTCTCTTCCAGTGAAAAAAAATTCAGCTCATGAAGATGCAGTATCTGTCCCTCTTATTTTCCATCTCCCTTCATCTGTATTTTTATAATGTTAATATTTTCTCTCCACCATTAAGCCATAGTTTTACTTCTAGCTGGGCACCCTATTCTGAAACACCCGCACAGAATTTGATAACTAAGACACTTAAGATTTAGTCTCAAACAGGGACTAGGAGCACAAGAACCACAGCTGACAATAGCACCAGAACTATTTACTGCCACATAATCCTAACCCCACTTCAAGCAGCCCTGTTTCAAAACTGTAGTTGTGGACTCCTGAGAACACTAACACAAGTGGAGCTTCAGCTACAAATGTGGTAGATATATAGATTTCTACAGATAGCAAACATGTAATAGATGTATACTACAAACAGGGTCTAAGTTTGGTATTTATTTTTCTATTAATAAAAGCTAGTTAGTGTTCTTACATAAATATCCAAGGCATACACATGTTGGTCATGCGATCCTGTATAGACCAGTCCACTGGAAGGGTCTACAACTGGAGAGCTCTTCACAGCATCTTCTGTGACAAAAGTCCAGTGTATTTCTCCGTTGCTTCTTTGAAGCACGTAGACTAAGCCATCGTAACAACCTATGTGAAAAAAAGCACAACAGGGGAAAAAAGAATTATGATTATTTGTATTCACCGTGTGATTTACACGGCGGGTTTCATCCCTGCTGGGAAGAAGTAAGATGACTCAAGAGGTACAGTTCTGAAACATTTCCCAAAGCTCCTCCTCTTCTTTAAGCTTTGCTGACAGTTCATTCATTCAAAGCTGATTGTTCTGTATGTTCTTTCCAGGTTACATTTAGAATATAGTTATTTCACTGCCTTTCTACCAAATTTTACAGTAATAATATTAGAACACATGGAGAGTTGCTAAAAAAGGAGAATAAGAATTTTTTTTTTATTATCTCTCTCCCTAATTTTCCCTTCTGAAAACAAAGATGCTGAAAAAATGAAGTCTGTATGTTTTCTAATGAAAATTGAACTATATTTCTACAAGCTCCTTCAGTTTTAATGAAACTTTTGATTTTGTTATCAGAGTAAACAGCAATCAAAATACCAGCAAAAATATGGTAACATTAGCCTTGCACAAAAACCCCTCACCACCTGGACATCTGTGCCTACCAGTGATATATACATATTAGCTAAAAGAAACACTAAGATGAATAATGACAACTCTGCTGACAATGGATATGACAAAACCAAAAAACTATCCAATTGTTCTTTACATTTCCAAAAAGAAGAGTGAGACAAGATACTGAAACTCTGAAAAATCACCTGAGGCACCATTACTAATTTCTACCTCCATCCATTTTTAAATACAGTTTAAGACTGTATAACCTTTCCATACTTTAAAAAAAAATCCAACAGTTTAAAGGCCACACCTTAATGAACCTCCGAAAATAAACCACAGCCACTGACTATCCCTTAATAAGGCCTTATTAATAAATTGGCATATAATAAACTACACGTGTATCCATTAGATAAGCTCCATCACTGGTTATCATTAAACTTAGATTACTTCTTCCAGCTGTTTCTATTTTACAAAAAATAAGTTTTGAAGCAGACAGGGAAGTTTATGGTTAAGTGTAGGTGGAGGATATTCAGAGATAAAAAATAAGATTGTCATTCGCCTTGTATTAGAGCAGAAAAAATAATTTAAATTAAGTGTAAAACAAAAAACGTACCCACAATGATGAAATTTCCACACCTAGAAATGCAGGCAGAAGATTCAATACGATCTCCAAGGTTCTTCTCCCATTTTACTTCCCCCAGCTCCAGATCAATCGCCTGCATTGCATGTGAGTGAGAGCCAATGTACACAGCAGCAGGTGCTTCTTCCTTAGCTGGTACTGCCACCAGTGGTGATGCATCAACACATTTTCTTGTGTTGGACTTCCATCTCACGTGGAACAACAACTCAGCTCCCTTCTCCATTTCGTACCCTTGCACATGGCTTTTCGTGACTCTTGGAGACGCTGAATGCAGAAAGGATGGTTGCTGTAGCAGTTCCACTCCCACCTGTACTGTATTACTGGGTTGCATAAAAGACTTGGTGAAATTCATAGAAAAAAAATGATTTCCTCTGCTTAGTGCAATAAATGAAATGAACTCTGAAGCAACCTCGAGACTTCTTTCAGATTTCAGTTTAATATATTTTCTGTGGAATTCCTCTCCACTGTTCCCAGTTAATTTTCTTTTCACGACATTGTCATAATTCATTAATTGGTCTTCATCTGGAAACAGAATTTTAAGAATATGTGTATAAACCTCTCCAATTGAGCGGCTGAGAATAACTTCAAGGAGTCCAGGCACAGCTTTGCCCACTAGTATCTCAATTTCATCATGAAATCGTAGACCCTGTAGGGAGTCTCCACCGCTGTACAGAAATACTGCATCTTTAGAAATCCCAGTGGAATCATCCGGGAGACACAGAACAGACTGAGGGAAAGAAGGAAAGAGGTAACAGCCCATGGGTGCTACACCCTGTCACACAAAAACTCAAGTTGGGTAAAATCTACCTGAATACCCTGAAGTGTTGCAAAAAATCAACAAGTGAGGAAACTCCTCTGCAACAGATCACACGAAACATGTCAGTGCGGACAGAGGCAGTGATAGAGCAAGAGTTGGGGAGGAACTCGTTCTGTACTACAAGAAGTTTTACTTTGCTCCATAGGGAATTAAAGCAAACTATGCTGTATTCTAGTTGGTTGTTTTCAATCTCAATAGCATTTATCAATGACAGCTTCACAGATAAAACACTGACATCTTGATAAATGGGTTTAGGTGCTTTATTTTATTAATAAAACTTAAACTGGTATCTTTTACTTCTGAATTATTTAAGTAACCTACTTATCCACCTATTTTTGAAGCTGTAACCCCTTCCATTCATGAAGGATTTTTTATTTGGCACTCCCTACTTGTTAAGTTTGGGTGTGAAGTTCAAAGCCTGTGGTTTTGGAAGCCACTTTCTGCTGTCTGTAACGGGTCTAGAGCACATCTCACCCCTTTGGGTTGTCGTTTCTATAGCCACCAAGATGGTAAAGTATCAGCACAGGCAAACTGTGTTACCAATTTCAACATTTACTTGTTCAAGTCCTAGCCACAGCAAATCCCACTTTTAGGTGAAACTTGGATGTCTATCTTTGGGGGTGAAGAAGGGGAAAAAAAAAAAAAAAAGTGATACTGTTTGGCATCACGTTTCAATACCTGGAAAAATAAATCTTTAACACAGAAATCTAGAAACAATACAAACACATGGTCCAAAAGACAACTATGCAACTGTGCCATCTATTTAAAAACAGACTCTTCAATTCATAATTACCCTGAGAAGTAAGAGGCTCTACGAACAGAGTAGCTATTTTGTACGAAGTTTCCATGTCCCAGTTCCTTGTTTTCCTCAGGGATACTTTCTTTGGCATGTGAAGCAGTATTCCTAAAGCTACTGACAGGTTACATCCCTCCAATGCTAATTGCTTACATCTCACAGCCTGCAGTTTTAGCTGATAAGAGAAATATTAACTATTCCCTCTTGGCCACTGCAGAGTGACTACACTGAAGTATTAACAGAAAGATCTATAATGCTTAAATCTATAGGCACTAGAATGTTCTGGATGCATTAGTCATACTTCTTAAAACTGTTTAATTCCTGACACATGTATAATGATTCACTTGCAAAGATAAAAAGGCAGCTCAAAATACTACCTTCCATAAATACTGCAATCTTTCCCACAATTCCTCTGCGCCACTCAGTCTACTGTCACGCCTTCTGGAGCTTAGATGGTTCTGGTATATCTTGTTCAGTTCAGATATATCAACTTTGCCTTTGCAGAAAATAAAGTATGATTTTTTTTCATTCCTCTTTCAGCATTTACACTTCCAAAAACTTGCTCTGCCCAAATAGCCACTTTATTCTTATATGCATTTCGCTAAGGTTTTTGAACATTTACCCTAGCCTCCCACATAATCCCACCTTTAAGGCCTGATCTTTCCCCAGCTGAAGTCAGCATTCAGTTGCAGACTGCAAAAGAAATGACTGAGAAAAGGTAAGTGCAGTGTTTAAAATGATTTTGCCACTACTCTTTGACTCTTGAAACATTATCAAGAAAATGTAACACATGCTTATGATTTCCTACTAGGAGTTAGTTATCTCATCTACATATTTAAAAAGCGTGAATCAGATATTGAAGTTTGGTCAATAAGAAAAAATTTAAAATAAAAACCCAGGAATACAGACCACTAAAATAATGCCAAGGGTACTTAATACTTTTTAAATTTACCATGTGATGTCACAGGCAAAGCTTTAATCAGTACAAGCTCATCAGGGACTGCATAAGCTGGTACATGTTTCCGGAGTTCTTCAAGAGTTTTTCTCTCTTCTAAAACACCTTTGGGTACAACAAACAGGATAAGTTTCTCCTCCTGATACCAGGTCACCGCACAAGCTTCTATGTGACAAAGGTCTTCAGCAGCCTGTAATTAAAATATATTAGTCTTGTTTGGAATGCATTTCATCAACAGAGTAAAAAACACATTTTTGAAGTACACATTTTAAAACTGTATGTCTCATGTTTCTACATAACATCCTATGAAACAACTTCTGTTATGTAGCTGAAGTCTGTACTTCACATAAAAATGAACTCAGAGATATATGCATTATTTCCCTGAATACCATGAATGAGAGAAAGCCATGAGTCTGACATTCAATCCTGTAGAACATTCACTGCACAAGCACTACAGTGCAATGCTCACTATTTTTCAGGTGCTTATACAGTTCTCAGTTCTGCTGGAAGAAACCATACAATGAAAGAGATTTCCAAGAACTCAGAATCAAAACTCTTCACTATATTATGTGACTGTATTCTTGACAATAAACCCTCCCAATTTCTTTTAGATGCCTGAAAGTCATCTGAAAATGAGTAAAGGCCCATTTCTGGTGATAATGATGTGTTCCTTATCCCTGCCCTTTTATGCTGGCATACTCTGCTCACTAGCTGTTACACTACCTGCTGCAGACATTCCATGTTAAAGCGTTTGCCATGCCGTTTAATCTGATTGTCTTTCCGTCCCAAGAAGAACAACTCTGCATCCTGCACTCTCCCAAAATCCCCTGTTTCTCTCATTGTGCCCATGGGTACAGTTATTTCATCATCAAGAAAGCAGATTCGTTCTTCACCACCTACACAAGAGAAAACTGTGGTCATATATATTAAATAGCTCACTGTAAATGAAAATTATAAACAGTACTTTATCAAAATCTCCTAAACTCTAACAAGCATTATAGGAAGTACTACAAGATTACTATTAACATCTAAATTTCTGCAATGTGCAAATTGGGCTACACAGTTAATTCAGTTAATACCCAGAAATTACTTCAACTGAGAATGTCAAAATGCATGCAGGAGAAAAGTGAATCTAATGAAAGCAGTCTGCAGATTAAATGATGGTAATTTCCTGTTCATCATTCCAACAGCTTAAAATACCATCAGAAGGGTCCCAGCCCAATTGGAATTTAAAATGCTACATTAATCTGTATATCAGAGGCATACAGCAAGTAAAATAAGCAAAGCATTATTAAAACTCAATTATAGGAAGTATCAGAGAAGAGTAAGAAATACAAAATAACCTATAAATATTTGTCCCTCGCCTTCCAGAACTGCAGAACCGTTGGTATCTCTGACTTCCACTTTTGTTCCAAGGAGTGGTGATCCCAAAGGTACAGGAAAATCAGTTCTAAATACATTAAAGAGAGAACCAGTAAAAAACTTCCCTCTTCTGAACACAAAACAACCGTTCCAGAAACAAGCTAGCATATAGTCCTTTAAAGGATTAGTATTAGAGCAAAAATGAACATTTGGGGCCTCTTTCTACAAAACTTTCTTCTTTAAAAACACTTCCATTTGTTCAGAATTTAAAACCTCATCAATATGCAGGGGTTTCATATACCAAAACACACAGAATGACTGAATACAAGGCTTGAATGCACCCTGAAATACCCTAAAAGAACCCCGGGAATTTCAGCCAGTTTAAGTCCCCCAGGTTGAAACTTCCACCAAGTCAACCGATTTAAACAGATGAAACTGCTTTCAAATTCATCCTCTACCTGTCCTGCCCAGTTTAAGCCTTAATTCTATTTAATTACCAGTGCTGTGAGAAGTACAGATGACTTTCAGAAAAGACTGCTATAATAAAACTGATGTCAATGTCCTCTATCTATTATAGACTACTTCTCCTGAGCTACAGACCAACTCCTTCATTTCCCTTTGTTCTCTAACCTCTTCAAGCACTTACAAAAACTCATTTATGAAACACAGACACTATTCTGAGTGGGAGTATAAGGTAATATTTTCTTCAGTAAAGCAAACTTTAAAAAAGCAAATTAACTTTAAATAACCAGTAATATATGAAGTTAGGCATAGGTTCAAATTCAATATCTATCATAAAGCATCATATTTTAACCTAACAGTTCTTGTTCAACTGCTGTTACTTAGGATATTGAAACTTTATTTTGCTCTCATCAGTCAATGAATTCTTTATCTCAGTGTAACCAGAAAGCAGTAAAATATTGTAAAACGTGTATTTCTGCAAAGTGACAACCTTCTGCTCCTTTTCCTTCCTCTAATCAGCTACAAAATATAACTACTTGACAAACAGGTATGAGAAAGCATCCTAGATATTCAGTTTGTCTACCCCATACCATGGGGAAGTCACATCAAAGACAAAACCAAAAAAGAGCAGAATTTAAAATGAATAAACAAAACTCCAAGATCCTGACATATACTATAGAGCAGCAAAAATAGGACAAACACCATCTTATTTGGACATTATCATTGAGATACTTGGGATTTGACAATTAATTTTGCCAAACATACGTAAAAAAAAAAGAGGGGTGCAGACTACTAAGGCACTTTGAGCTGACTTTTTTTTTTCATTCTTTAGTGTTCTCTAGAAACTCTACTAGTTTTCAGCTAGAAAAGATAAAAGCCCACCGTATTTCCAATTGTCATACCAATACTAAGAAACAAAGAAGACATAAAATGGCCTGTCCTGGTTTTCCTGACTGCAAAGGAACCCTAATGCCCTTTGCAATGATGCTTAGAGGGAACAGGCTCTGAGGTACAGCGTGGGAGACAACAGGCAGAGACTATAAAACTTTCCATCATCCTAAATGCACCTCAGTGAGGACTGAAGAACAGCACGCCACCTGTGGAGCACAGAAACTGAGCAGAGAAAAGTTTCACTGAGGAGAAGGCACCAACTGAA
>NW_008615828.1:0-8194 GCF_000691845.1 Merops nubicus | reverse complement strand
CAGCAGGAAAATGAGTTCTGCATGAGGGTTTAATAACACTGTATGACCACCCACCGTTTTCAGTCATCAAGGGTTTAAGTACCAGGTTAATGTATCGTCTCATTTGTCCAAAACATCCCATTTCATAGGACATGTCTAACTCCAGTCCCATGTGTTATTATCATGCCAGAGAATATTTACACATTTCAGAAAGCAAATGAAACACTGAACTAACTGTAAGCACCTTTTATGATCTTGACACTCCTGCAACTCTCTTTACAAAATACAACAAAAAAAAAAGTCAGTAACTGAGTAAAAATGACAGAGTGCTAAACAATGAGAAGAAAGCACTTCCGGAAGTCCAATTAAAACTACCGTGAGACCTTGGATGAGCCACTTTGGACAAACTTCTATCATCCAGACTAGTCAAATAGTATCAGTGGGATCATCTGCTGAATATTTTATTATCCAACATTAGGAAAAAACAAACACAACAGTACCTAGTCTCCACTTATTCAATTATTCATGGAGTTTTAAAAACTGTAGGCAAAAGCACAGAAGAAAGACATGTATATCTACAGATTACACCTGAGAGTAATCATTGACCATTTTTGCTTAAAATAAGTAACTCTTAGAAGTAACAATTCTGAACTTGACAGAGCAAAGCTATAAAGCAGATCTTTGTTCTGAGGGTATGATCATGAGCTACAGAGCCCCATTCCTCTACCCTCACCGAGAGCTGTGTTAGGTTTCTTCTCTTTGAACATGCAAGACCTCAGTGGAAAAGCCTCATGATGAACAAGAGTATGGACCACGGAAATTACGAGGAAATCATGTAGGAGCCATGTGCCTGCAGAAGTGCAACACTGATTCAGTACTGCCAGGGTCAGAGACAGCACACCCTGGACCAGGTTAGTCCAGGCTCAGCATGGGGAATCACAGGCTTGCATCAGGAAGAGGTCTGATGAGAGATTACTAAAAGAGACCATCATGACACATTATGTGAAACTTAACAGATCTACAAGCACATGGAACTTCAGACTGCAGTTGTGTTGTTCAAGAATCATTCATCAGCAACTTTTACTTGATGGAGCTGTACGAGAGCAAGAGAATGGATTAGTCTATTTCTACACTTCTACCAGCATAAACACCCATAAGGACTCAGTAGCCCTGGAAACAGGAGACCAAGATTCTGTTTCTACTGATTTTCATCATTCTCATGTCGAGACATGACAAATGAATTTTCCTACCTAAAATCAGAACTAAAAACCTCTTCAGGAATCTTGTAGCAGGTGGCCCAGCTTGACACTTCAGTAATACCATACAGATTGAAAATATTTGTTTTGTTCTCCTTGTGCTTCCAACTTTTCAAGAGATTCAGTCCAGGGAATGCTTCACCACCAAGGGCTAAGACACGAAGTGAAGTATTTGCAGACAGCACCATTGATTTAATAATGTGAGCTCCAAACTTTCTGAGAAGTGTTGGTGTCGCCTGAACAATATATATTAAAAAAAAAAAAAGAGAAGAGAAAGACCCATTATATTTTTCAGTATACTTGTATACCTCTTCCTGGTTTATCACATTCACTGCATAGCTACACTGTGGATGTACTTAATTATCTGCATACAGTAGATAGCATCAACCATCAGCTGCCAGCATAGATCACAATGAGCACTATCAGCACCCATCCATGTTCCTCTGCAGCTTCTTCCTTACTTCGATGTGTTATGAGTTCCCTGTTGTTTCTCAGCTATTACATAAAGTACTTGAACACTAATTCTGACATTATTTTGAAACAGAAAGCAGCAAAAACAGTATTCCTCTTGATGTTCCAGTTTGAGCTTTCTTTCCCTTCGTTCAAGCATGCTACAGCAAAAATATAATCTATACATCTGAATAACCTGGATATAGAACACTTAATAATACTAAAAATTTCTAGGATACCAGATTCTGGGTTGCTTTTGATTTGTGTAAATATATCAGTTTACAAAGCTTAGTTTTTTCTGAAAGCTTTCACATCACACTCTAAAATGAGCAGGGAAAAATGAAAACAAAGGAAAAGAAAAAAAGAAAAGAAAAATAACCCAGCTTCCTTAAATACAACCATGTCCATAAAACCAAGAGATGATATAGAGCCCTTGCACTGAATGGAAAAACAAGAAATCATTTGAACAGACACACTTCACTCTCATTCTCGCCTACTTTTTCCCATAAGAAGACTGGAAAATTAATGGAACTATTTCTTACTAGGTTATTTTCTTCTAGTAATAGGAAGAAGGAAAAAAAATTACTCTTCCCCTCCCCCCTCATAACCAGTTGTCAGATTTCTCAAGTCAGCCCAAGCAAGTCAAAAGGGGAAGGTAATGTCTTGCTATAATTTAAGGTACATCATAGAACTAGTCACCATCAATTGAGCTGTAAGAAGAACATTTTTGTCATTAATTCACCTGGGAAGCCCACCCTTCACCACTTAAGACAATGAACAAAAAATTGAAAAAATAAAAATCACAAAAGCAAACTTTTCTTAGAAAGACATCTCTAATACTTTCATTCACCAAATTTAACCTCTCTCTAGTAATGCTTAACAGGCTTTTAAAAATATATCTTATATAAAAAACATACTTAAAAAAAAATTTTACTAATAGAGATTAGCACCTTGGAATTTTTTTTCCTAAAAGCAAGTCAGCTAAACTGATCAAGAAGCTTGCACATGACACGAAAATCTACACCATCAAGATTTAAAGCAATCATGACAAAACAAATAAGAAGAAAATAAAGTTACAAAATATTTGTAACTAGTAGATTTTTTTTTTATGCTGCGGGATCTTCAGCTAACTACTTGATAATCTTAAATATGTACCCTACAATCTCAGCTACCACCATTCCTTCAAAGAAAAGGAAATCTCAGCATTTTCATGAGTGCAAATATTTTGGAATGAGAACATAAATCAACTTCTAAGCCTTGCTTTGTCATTAATCAGAATTAATAGACTAACCAGACCATACTCATTTTTGTTTCTGGTCAATTACAAGTGAGATCCATTTCTAGTGACTCTTCTCTCCACACCCTATTTTAAGTTTCTATACTCAATTAGTAGTTGTACAAAATATCTTATTACATCACAAGGCAAGGGCTACTCTTATTCAGCTATGCTGGATGCTCATAACTTCAAGTAAATTTTCCAAAAATTAACTTTAAAACTATTAAAATTGAAAACATGTAGAAGGTGATCTATTTCAAGACTTAATGGGCACATGAAGCCCCCTATAAACAGGTGGCCTGAAAAAACCAAGTGTTGATGTGGAATCAATTATTGTCTTGCTCTCATTATTGTAAAAACAACAAACATTTTATCACCCCATCAATGGCACCAGTTTAGTTGTGTATTTTTAGACCAGACAATGCCATTAAAATTTTAAAGCTGTTTTATGAGGAAAGGCTCTAAGATCAAGGCCATTAAAAAGTGCTAAAAATGTCTCCAACAGGTTACTCCATTATCAGATTCTTAAGAGCTGCTTAATTAACAGAACAGCTTAATTAATTCTTAAGAATTAATGGTTTCTTAAGAGGAATATAATTTTTATCTTTACTTTATTGTTTTCTGTCCAAAATATTTAAGGCTTTGATCAAATGGCAATTTTGTGAACAGCTAACATGCTACATCAAAAAAGAACACATGAACTACACTTTCAAGAAAGAACATTGCTGCTCTGTCATCATTAGTGCCTAAACTGATAAAGAAGAAGTGCACACTGGCAAAGGTGAGGAGCAAGACATGGCTGTGTTGCCTACCTGCAGCACTGTCACGTGGTGGTGGTGAAACAGCGCCGCAGCCAGCTCCACGGGCATCATCTTCACAGCGTTTGGTACTACAAGAACAGAGGCGCCGCTTGTCAGAGCGACGAACAGCTCAATCACAGACGGGTCAAATGTCAGAGGGGAAGCCAGGAACAGCACATCGTCCTCTGTGATCTCAAATATGGTTCTAAAATAAGGAAGCTAGGAGTTACAGATCTGATGTACATGGTTAAAAAACATTTCCAAACTAGAAAAGCAGCATGAAAGAAATGTGTTTTATCAAAGCTACGTTCTCAAGTGCTGCTGTGAATATACAGGGCATATGCAGGCCAGACAATCTGAGCAGGAGCTCCTGTATCAAGACTGTAACTACTGATTAAACTAATAAGGTCTTTTACAAAGACATTGTATTATGTATCCACCACATTACACACCAATACAGTACTTTGAAAAGCATGTTTCAACTAGTGGATGTTCATTTAAAAAAAAGAAAAAAAGAGAGAGAAAAACAGATGGTATTTTCCATACCACAATTCTTTTTAGAAAGTATTAAATGAAGCAGAAAGAAACCCAGGTAAACTAAAACAGAAATAGGACTTAAGAACTACAGAATACAGTAAATATAACTGTGAACAAATAATTTTGTTACCTATTTCTTACAAACCACAAACCAGAAAACTACTTACAGCATTATTCAAAGTACACCCCTCAAAAATTCAGGTAAAGCACCATTTAGATACTAAAAATAACAGCTAAAGAAATAAAATATACTATTTAGAAACAAAAGAAAAACACAAATAAATCTGAAAAGGCAGGGAAGGAGGAAGAAGTGACGCAGCATCGGCAAAATCCCAATCCGCACTTTTCTGAAGTATTAAAGAGTCCCTACACAAGTTTGTAAGAGCATTTAAAAGGAAAACTGGAAACCACACTTACTTAAGATGCTGGATATTTGGCACTATACATTTGTGAGGCACTCTGACTATTTTGGGGATCCCTGTAGTTCCTGATGTATGCAGGACGTATGCTAAGGAATATTTCTGGCCAACATCCACGTATGCTTCTCCTGATGGTTTCCCTTTGGTTTGCTCTTGGCAAACGGTGTGTGCTGGCTGTGAGCCACCCAGGGCTGTGGAGGGTTCACATTCACTTTTCACACTGTCCACTTGCAAATTTAAATCGGCGACACTGGAGTTCATTTGGAAGAGAGTTAAACCAATATGCTCTATAGTGGAAGAATTGTGGTAAAAGCTACCAACACAGGACGCACAGAATTTCTGTAAGAGAAGAAAAACAATTTAAACATCAGGACTCAGGGGACACTACTACTGTTCTACTGTATGCAATAGAATATGAAACAGCATTGCATACAAGGAAACTGATTTTTCATGCCTCTACTTTCAGAGGACACACATCAGGCAGTTTTATGCTCGTGTAGTTTTATGTATTAAATATGAGTGAACACAGTCTTTATAAATGCGAAATAAACAATTCTCTGAGCAAATAATGAAGAGGAACATATACAAATGAATTTTGCAGAAGACAAAGGACTTGGAATTATAACTAGATGATCCAGTCTTGTTTATTCCCTTTGCAGTGAATGAGGGTAGACAAAAGGAAACCAAAGAATTAAAAACTGAGTTGTTTTTTTTTTCCTACTACGGCAAAGATTTTCAGCTCTCAACCTTGACATATGGAGAAGCAAGCCTGGAAGAGTCTTCCAAGGCCAAATCACAACAACCTTGCCTGGATAACACTGTAATAGGAAGGAAGGAAATATTTTTGAAGACGAGAAGCACACCGTACTTCTAGTTTTAAAGACGTTATATTCTGAATGAGAACAACAACCTTTTGACATGAAGAAACAAAAAAACCCTATCCCAACTTATTAAAACAGGAGAATACAATGTGAATAGCTACACATTTCTAAATTGCCCATTAATGCTTCTTAGCATTCTTCTAGTTCTTAGAAGCCTGAACACTTACATTTACTTTGTCATTCTCAACAAGAACATACTGAAGATTACTTTTCTTCATGAAGTGAGTGGATAGCATCGGTGGTGCATCTGGATCAATAGGAGAATAGGCAGCTGGAACCTGAAGGATTCTAACAAGACACAAACACATATATATTCACGTATAAACATTTTAAAAAACACTGAAATCCTGCATGCTGAAAACACTTTCTGTTCTCACTAGTTTAAAGAATCCAGCATAAGACATTCTGAGCACATATTGGAATTCCTTCACTAATAAGCAAGCAGAACACTAGTATCATTCTGCTCTCACTGGCTGCACCTCGCATTGCAGTGCTTCCTGAAGCGTTCTTCGCTACAATTCCCCCCTCTAGTGGCTCCATTTGATAAAGACAAGCACTTGAATTTATTAACGCCATAAAAATCCAGGACACGTAAGTGGTGACCAAAACATGAACGGTTCCCGTAACTCTTCAGTTCTTCTCAGGCTGATTTCTGACGTGCAATTAGTTATGCTTCCTCTTTGTGCAAATGATTTATCACTGCAGTAATGAGACCCAGAACGAAGACTCAGGAACAGCAGCACTCTGCACACCGGAATAGCCACGGGTACGAGTAGAACCTGAGCCTGCCTCCCATTACACATAGTGGTTAACTAACTGAGTCAGCAACAACCTCTCCAAGAATCAAAATACTCCAGTAGTTCCCCATCACACAGCAAAAGAGAACTGTGTTGCTGCTCAGTTCGTTGGGACATTTGATAAATCAGGTTGGAAGGGACCTGAGCATACCTGGTCCTCACCTCCTGCTCAAGCAGGGCCAGCTGGGACACTAGACAAGGTTGTTCAGGACTTTAACCAGTCAGGTCTTGAAAACACCCAGGGATGAGGCCTGCACACCTCTGGGCAGCGTGTTCCATTGCCAGACTGGGAGAAAAGTGTTTCCTGACCAATGAGAACGTTCCTCAGCACTTCTGAGAGCTTTACAATTACAGTGCTCACTCACTTCACTGAAAGCCTTCTACTCCCTGTGACACAAGTTCTTGACCAATGAGGGCTGGACTGACACAGACATACCCCTAGGAAACACAACTGCTGCAGTAGACATCGACTGAAAAAAATCTACTTGTGATGGTGCAATTCTATAGTACATCAAAAATGCAACGGATACAAACATTAGAAGGACACATTCATTAGAAGCAGGATTTTTAAAATTGCTGAATTAACGTGAGCCTTGTGATCACAAGCATTTCAATTTCCCAGCCATTAAATAATCAATGTCAGTTCAGTGCTGCATTGCTCATTTTTTCTACACTATTTACAACGGAGTTTTAACTGTGTACTTATTTAGCTTAAAGCATGAAATTCGTTTTCAATGCCTATTTTTTTTTTGCTAGCAAGAATACGTTAAAAAGCCTGCATACTCCTTTTTTATGTATATACATTTAATCCGTTAGGCCATCTCCATCTTTAAACAAGCACAATAAAAATTATACTAGTCATTAATTTTTAATATTTCTATAAAAGTGCTTAATCACTTTATAAAAGAGTATCAATAGCTACATACACTTTAGATCAACAACCTTAAGATTCAAAAAAATAGCAGTTTTTTCAAAAGATTATAACACTGTCATCTTTTTTCCTTAAAGAATGCAAGACTCTCATGTCTCGACCATATTACTATAGTATTGCTGTATTTTTGTTCTTATTAGAAATATAAACAAACTGAAAATTTGCTTTAAAAGAGATGACCTTTAAAAAGCAACACAGATTACAAGCATTCAAATCATTACCCTAAGATCCAAGAGGGCAAGTTGATTCCTGGATAGCAGTAAAGGCCTATTTCACATTTCCCTCGCTGATCACAGTGCTTTTGAAGGAAAGCTGTTAACTCCATGGCAAGCTTAACCACTGTTGAGTATGTGTAGAAAGATGGAGGTTTGTCATTGCATTCATCAAACCAAACTGCTTTTCTATCAGAGTACAGGCGAGCTGCCTGATTCACCATTTCCTGAAGAGTCATCACAGCAGCATTATCTTCAACCCTCCTGAAAGATTAACAAAGCAGACTGTACTGTCATCTCGTACCTTGGAGTACGAATTAGCCAAGTTATACAAGTACACAAAAAGCTACCAAGTCAAAAAAAGATGCTTGGCAGAAAACACACTTCACCATACCTTATACTGTAAGAGTGTCAAGCTTCGTATTTTTGTTGTTTGTCATGAATCTCATCTCAAGGCCCAGAATATAGTAATTCACTAGAATGTCACTGCAAAGCGGCGGTTTGTTCCTCACCACTACCCCTTTATTTTTAAAGCTACGCACAACTGAAATAATAACTTTATTAACACAACTTCATTAATAACTTTCTCTTCCAGTTGCGAAATACGAATCATTCCTTTGCAAGCAAAAAGCCCACCCCGCCGCTTGCCAAGGCTT
>NW_008615827.1:0-16507 GCF_000691845.1 Merops nubicus | reverse complement strand
CGGGGAGGTGCTGGGCGCTGGGCCGCGCCGCCGCCTCCCGTTAGCGCCGGGCGGCGTGAGGCAGTGCAGTGCCGGTGCTTCTGCGCGGCAGGGAAAGCGCTCGCTGCCAAACGGCCTCGTTTGGCGGTGGCATCTCTTCACAGTGCGTTAACACCGGGCTGAGGTGGAGCCTTGAAAAGTAACGAAGGGTCTCCTCTTGCTGGTTTAATTTACTTTTACACCATTGCGATGTGTTGGTGGGTTTAGTATCATTGAAAAGCATATTAATAACTATATTACTTAAGTCTGTGGGTGTGTAATGAACTTAAAATTGGCACCAAGGGCCATTATTTTTTAAAATCTTAGTTCTGCTGTCCCATAAATTGAGCAACCTTAGCACTAGGTACACCTCTACATGAAAGCTAGTGAGTGTTTTGTGATTTTCCTTATTACTTTATAATTCTTTTTAAAATTGCACATTCACCTCTATTCAAGAGCGATGCTGATTTACAACTATGAGTCAACTTTTTGGTGTGCCCATTTCAGTACCTTGTAAGCTGTCCCTGTAGGAGTTCAGGGATTTACCAAAACAAAGTCATTTTTCTCTCATTCAGGTACAAATTGCAACGTGTGGTGCATCTCGTGTCCCATCTTCATTTTAGACACTGCAGTTAGAGTAATATCTAAAATAGTTTATCAGGTTCTGTTTTTTCACTGTTTTTTTTATTTGAACTTGGTATGCTGTGACTGTTCTTAAGCCAACCTTTCAAATCCTGTGCACGAGGAGAAGCTTCACATCACTTAGTTAAGTCAGGACTTGTAATAGCTACTCACGTAATTCTCCTTGGATTTGAAGATCTTCCTAGGCTACTTGTATTATAAGGCTATTTTAAAGCACTGTTGAAAGCTGGTGGTATTTTCAGATAGGTGATTCAGATGTTTCAGGTGAATGCAAATAGTTAAACGGATCAGCACAAACTGAAAATAGAGTAATAGGAGGAAATCTTGAATTTTAAATGCATATTGTTAATTTAATAGTGTAAAATGGCTTCATAACATTGTATTAATTTTCTTTATCCTTTTGATTAAGTGACCTTGCTTGTGGAACTCTCTTGTTTCTTTCGCATAAGGCACATGCACTCCACTGATGAATTAGGTTCATTTCAGCAAAGACTAGGAAGAGTTTTACCATCTGTAGATACGTCATGCTCATGCTGCTCAGTGTTTGCAGCTTGGGCAATGACAAACACAACACTCATCTCCATTTCCTGTGGATTTGCAGGTCAGTTTAAGGCCAAACAGCCCATTGAGTTTGTTTCTGCCGCTGCCTGTGTTGTGAAAGGGACTTGTTATTGAACTTACTGCTCTTTTTATTTGATGGCATATATTGCAATTATTGCAGAAGAGTTGTCACTGTACTTGCTCAGAATGCCTTTTCTGACTAGTTCTATCTTTTTGTTTTAAACAGTGCGATTTAGCTTTCCTGCTTGAGTTACTACTGCTACTACTGGATGATAAGCCCATTCCTGATGGTTTAAGAATGCTGTTGGGAATGCTCTTGGGACACTGTTGGTTGTCTTCCCTCCCTGTGCCTTGTGTACAGAGAGTTTTCTTTCAACTCATGTCATCTTGCTTCCACAAACTTGCCACTCAAGTTGGAGTGAATATGAATGACAGTACAGTCTTTCATAGGTTCTATCCCAGGTCTCTTGCATGAAGCACATCTGATGCTTGTGTAGTGTATCATGCAGTTAAAATGCTGACATAAGAATTCAATTAGTTTATTTGTTCAAATACAACCTTGTCAAAAGTGATTTTCCAATATTTGTCTTTTTTTTTTAATAGACTTCTTAAGTTGAGGTGTCTAATGAGAGAAAATTTGAAGCACTGGATTTAGTAATCTGTCACCCTTCGTAGGGGAAACATCAGCGATCACCCTTGTGGACATAGAAAATCGTAATACAGAGGAGGGGATGTGTAAGGGGCCATAAACTTGATAGAAAATGGGCTCCCCTGGTTCTTTTGCTTACTAAATACCTTGAGGCTGTTCTTAAGGTTTGTGTAGTTATTTCTAAGTAGCAACAGCTGTTGGAGTGAAGTATTCTGCAAAAATTCGGTGTCTTTAACAAGATGTACTTGAAGTTTTCCCTGTAATCCTTTAGCTCAGCTGGTTTGCAGTGACCACAAAGGAAAACTTTAGCTAATTATTTAATTTCCTTGCACCTCAGATTTGTGAATGGTTCATCTCAATCTGTTTTTCGTATGTTACCAAATCTTGTAATGATTAAACAGGTGCATACTTGAAATGTCTTAAGCTTGGTAAGTTTTCAGAGTGATTAGTAATCATGCAGGTATAAAACCTCTGGAAATTATTAATGTAATTGATTATTGAGTTGCTTAAAGCTAAGC
The DNA here is from genome assembly GCF_000691845.1 of Merops nubicus. NCBI lineage: Eukaryota > Metazoa > Chordata > Aves > Coraciiformes > Meropidae > Merops > Merops nubicus. Next base: position 14,119 of record NW_008615827.1, on the reverse strand, counting down.
TATATTAATTCTTTTGATGTGTAAGAACATGATTTCATGATTGACTTAGTACCAAAGCATGCTCTTTTTTTCTTGGCCAAGCAAGCAATGAGGTTGGGGCTGAAATGGCATCTGAGATCATTGACAGAACCTTCTTTTCTCATTTATGTAGTACATGAACATGGAATTTACAATGAAACACACATAGAATCATAAGAATGTTTTAGGCTGGAAGGGACCTCTAGAGGTCATCTGGTCCAACCTCCCTACACAAGTAGGGACATCTCTACCTAGGTCAGGTGGCTCAAAGCCCCATTAAAGCCTGACCTTGAATGATTCCAGGGATAGGGCCTCCACCACCTTCCAATGAACCCTTATATTAATGAACTTTTTTCTAATATCCAGTCTAAATCTGTCCTTTTCTAGTTTAAATCCATTACTCCTTGTCCTGTCATTACAAACCCTTTTGAATAAACCTTCCCCCACCTTCATGTAGGCTCCCTTGAGGTACTGGAAGGTCACTATAAGGTCCCTTCAGAGCCTTCCCTTCTCCAGGCTGAACAGCCCCAACTCCCTCAGCCTGTCTCCATGTAAGAGATGCTCCATTCCCCTGATCATTTTGGTGGTCCTCCTGTGGACTCACACCAATATGTCTACATCATTCTTGTGCGTGGGGCTCCAGAACTGGACACAGTACTCCAGGTGAGGTCTCACCAGGGCAGAGTAGAGGGACAGAATTGTATCTTTTGATCTGCTGGACATGGTTCTTTTGAGGCAGCCCAGGATGAGATTTGCCTTCTGGGCTGCTGCTGCACATTGGTGGCTCATGTCCAATTTTCCATCCACCAGCACTCCCAAGTCCCTTTCCACAGGACTGCTGTCCAGTACATACTCTCCCAGCCTATACTGATAGTGCTGGTTACCCTGGCCCAGGTACAGGACCTTGCTCTTGGCCTTGTTGAACCTCATAAAGTTCATCTGGACCCACCTCTCCAGCCTATCCAGGTCCCTCTGGATGGCATCCTGTCCCTCTGGCATATCATCTGCACCTCCCATCTTGGTATCATCCACAAACTTTCTCAGGGTGCACTCAATGCTGCTCTCGAAATCATTAATGAAGATATTAAACAACACTGGTCCCAGCACAGACCCCTGAGGGACACTACTTGTCACCTTCCTTCATCTGGACATTGAGCTGTTGACCATTGCTCTCTGGATGTGACCATCCAGCTAGTTCTTTATGCACTGTGCAGTCCACCCATCAAACCCATAATTTCCCAACTTAGAGATAAGGATGTTGTGGGGGACCTGTCAAGGGCCTTGCAGAAGTCCAGATAGCCGACTTCCATGTGTCTTCTCTTGTCAACTGATGCAGTCACTTCATTGTAGAAGGCCGCTAGGTTGGTCAGTCAGGACTTGCCCCTAGTAAATCTGTGCTTACTACCTAGGATTACCTCCCTGTCCTCCATGTGCCTTAGCATGTCTTCTGGGAGGATCTGTTCCATGATCTTCCCAGGCACAGAGGTGAGGCTGACAGGTCAGTAGTTCCCAGGGTCACCTTTTTTACCCGTTTTAAAGATGGGCATGGGATGGTTTACCTGTGAGCCATGAACTGGTAACAATTGGGCTGAAGCTGGACCATGCAGGATGGCTAGTGGAAGTTAATGCTCCACTAGCAGTGGAAGTTTAGTAGGCTGTGGGACTGTAAGGTTAAATGTGACTGTTGTGCTGCAAATATATCTGATTTGTGTAGACACTGATGTTCCTCTGTGGTAAAGATGCCTGGTTTTCATAGAGTCTATGATGGTTATGTTTTTCAAACTGATCTGGTGGTTGGGAGTCTATAATGTTGAATTTTTTTTTCTTTGGTCAAAGTACTCCTTTTAACGGTCAGATCTGAAATGCAAAGTAAAAATTTTATGTTATGTCCTGATCAGTCTGGGAAAGAATACTGGGAAAAAAAACAATATTAGTTGTCATCACTGCCTAACATTTAAACAGCTCCTTAAGTAACTCTAAGCCTCAGAAGAAGCCTTCAGCTGAAGACCACCCCAAACTTTATCAAAAGTGATGCTTTTCTTCTAGGTGGTGAACTGCTTTTCATCACTAGCCCTCCTAGTGATGCTGAGTGGTTGGCTGCAAATAAGTTATGTTGCTTGGTGGCTGTGAAAGAAATGAAGTCCAAGGAGCTGGATCGATTTCAGGAATGATGAAGTTGACTCTTCCTGATCCTGTCAGTAGTATAGGCACTCAAACTTAGTTTCTGGATTAACAGTATAACTTGTGGAATAACAGAGGTGGGACATATTTGAATATCAAAATAATTTTGTGGCACATGTATATAAATGCATTTGCAGTAGGGAAATAGAAGTGAAATCCTATATGTATGTTCTACTTCTGCTTTATGAAGTAGAGAGTAATAGCTAAAATACATGTCTATTTTAATCACCTTTCCAAAGTGTGCGTGAGGAACAGGAAGGTGTGAAACAGAGAAATAGCAGCTCATAAAACATGATTCAAAGCTGTATCCAAATGGAATGAGGAATATGCTCACAGTAATGCTGTTTTCTTTCTCCTTTCCTGTCAATCCTGTCACTTTTATCTGTTGCTTTGAAATAATGAAAGAATTTCATCTTTCCAGCAGTTCTCTGCTTCAGAATTATTGAACTATTCTGATTAAAGCTATACTAAAACAGTATTAGCACCTCTTTGATATTATTATACTAAGTAGACTTTGGGAAATAAAATAATCAATCATATCTAATCTTAATTCTAACTAAAGCTTTCTATAATGTACATGCTCTGAGAAATGCCATTATAGCTGTTTTGTGTTTCTGAAAGGTGATTCAGCAGTCACACGTGGCTTTCAGGTACACTTGGAACAGGAATCCTATTTCCAGAGTTATCAGCCATCTACAGGGAAAAAACATTTAATAATTAAATGCTTTTTTACTATTTCTGAGATACAGTAGCCTCAGTTCTGGGGTGTGTGCTCTGCTGAGTGTATCTCCCTCTTTGCTTATTTTTTCCTGGTCACTCTACCTTGGTCAGCTTTGGTCATACTAGATAGAACAGCTGTGTGCTGGTGCTCTTCTTACTCCATGGACAGCTAACATTAGTGAGTAGACTTGCCATATTCTGCTGCATCACGATGAGTTGATTCAAAGCTGCAATTGGTGAAGTAAATTAAATTAGTACAGGGCTTTATAAAGCTCTTTATGACAATAGGCATGAAAAATAAAAGGTCTTGAAGATACAATTATGGCACAGCTCATCAACCTCTGGCAAGGCACAGGGCCAAAAATCATGAAAACAACTGTTCTGGTGGGATGTGAAGGTCTCAGATGTTACAAAATAGTTAAAATACTGACAGCCTGTTTTGGTTTGTTTTTAGTTGTAGAAGCATTTTTCCTGAGTGACAGAACTGAACAGTATTTAGAAGTTGAACCTCCTCTGTAAGTACAGCACTCTGAAAAAGGCACAAATGTTAATTTGCATTTCCAGTTCTAGTGCTTTTAAGATACATGTATGAGGAAGACTGGGTACAGAAATTATTCCAGTGTGGGGAATGTACCTATCTGTGGCCAATCAGTACGCTAACAACTTGGTATCATTTTAAGAAAATTAAGCTCTTGATTTTTTGACAGCCGTTGACAACACTTGGTGCTGCTGTTTTCTGGCAGAAGAAGAGTATGGAAACTAAGTGGTCAAGTGCATTCATAATGTAAAGAAAAACAAATGGGTTTTAGGTACCTGTTGCCTTATGGAAGATGACATGACCTCTTGTTTTTCTTCCATTAACAGGAAGAATTTCCTTTAGAGTTTGAGGTGAAAATAATGAAAAGGAAATGGGAAGGTAAAGCTCATCTTCTTTGGAATTATTTTCCATCATGCATCAACAAGTTCGTTGTATTTGCAATTCATGGCTCAGGAGAAGAGAGAAGATAGCAACTGCTTCATCCTGTGCCTCAACATAAACTATGGGAAGGCCAGAAACCAGATTTGTAAGCATAAAATTAGTTGTTCTGTAATATAGTTGCACTGTCCTTGAACTACAGAAAGAAAGCTAATCTGGTTTTCGGATCACATGACGCTAGTGTTTTAATTATACTGCTTAGCCCCAGATCCAGTGGCACTGTGCTTTGCATAAAGCACTGTGCCAGGTAGCTGTAATTAGTGCTTGATTTTTGTGTTCTCTCCTAGGTGCATAGAAAATGATGCGTTAAACACCACTGGCATCTGTTTTATTGCCTTCCTCAGCTAAATCATAGATAGGTTGTTGTTCTGTTTCCTTGTCTCCAACACCTCCCAAAATGCCATTTAATGTTAATTTCTCTAGATACACTTCCCAGTTAATCTGCTCTGCTTCTTCCCTACTGTTCTAAACAGCCTCACCTCTACAGATGGCTCCATATTAAGGAAAAATCTGAAAAGGCAGACTAAACTGAGAAGTACAATAAAAGGATACCCAGTGTCAACAGAAAAACTGGAATATCTTGGTTTTTCAATTGTGTTACAGGCCTGTTTATTTTCTTTGACTGTGAGGCTGAGAGGATTTGATGAAAACTGCAACTTCTGGGCATTTTGTATAGATGAACTAGCTCTAGATGGTACACTAGAGCTCTTATGCAGGCTTGTTACTCAACATACAATGACAGCCAGGTTAGGTAAATTTTACATAAGTTACTCTTTTTTTTTTTTATTTATTTTAATAAAAGTTCTTTCTGCAAGTGTTTATCAAAAAACCCCCAATCTAACCTACTGCTAATATAATACATTCTCTTTACCAGTGTTCCATAAGAAATGGACACTTTCAGTTTTCGGTAGTAAACTGGAGAATGCCTGTAGTATTTTTCAGGAAGAGATCCTTTCTATAGTACCAGTTCCAAAAAAAACCTTGACGTTTTCAGACACAGGTAGCAGATGCAATTATGTGAAGAAGTTGCTCCTTGCTACTTTCATTGCTCTTAGTTTGTCTTTACTCTTACAGAGAGTTCTGTTTACCTTTTTACCTGCTTACTGCAGTGTCAGATGTTCTTCCTACTGTGCAGTAGCTCAGCAGTTGTTTAATACAAGTATTAATTAGCATTTAGTGTTAGTGTCTTCATTCTATTGTGTCTGTACAGTAGCCTAAAGGAGAAACTCTTAGCAAGAACTGATTCATAATGTTTAAAAGAAAATTAGACTTCTAGTCTTACAGAAAAAAATATATTTCCTAGCTTCATTATCCTATCCAGTCTTCCTCTTTCCTGTGAGGCTGAGATACGCCTCTGATACGATTTTTCAATTGGTCAAAAGCTGAAGATTTTTTTCCTCATACAGCATTCCTATCCATGAAAACCTGAAAAACCTGTTGAGGATATTGCCTTTTATTAATAGCACATGCTACAAAGCTCACAGCATTTTTTGTTTGTCTTCTGTCTTTGCAGTCATCACCTGGAATTTTTCAAAGATTTGAACCTGAAAGGACTAATGGGAGAAGATTTGAACCAGCCTGAATCAGATCTCACTAATTAAATGGATTGAGACATAAATTTTTATGCTATTAAGGTTGCATGAAGTTGCATGGAAAAAACTTCTTAAAATCTCTAAAGTATCTTGACCAGTTGATTCTAAATATATAAAGTATGCAAAAGCTTGTGTTTCTGTTCATCTGTGTAAGGTATTTTTCATCTGTGCAAGAGGTGAATTTGCCCCTACCAATGATGGGGAAAAAATGTGCTAAAATTACAGGTTAGTTTTCATGAGAGCCCAAAGTTTGACAAGGGCAGTGTTTGGCTTGGAGTCTTTCAGTTTCCTGTCATTCCTGCATTTGCTGCTCGTTTGTTTCATGGCTATTGAATGAGGTTAAGTGCCTAATGTTTTTGATTGCTATCAGGAGAAAGAATGTCTCCTTCAGGAACAAAAAAGGACATAGCTGTCATGGCATTTTGTGGCCCAATACTTGCACTTCAAGGTGCTGTGGAGGTATAAAACTGCCCTTTCCTATTCCTTCCTGTGTCTAAGATTTTCCTTTGTGTAGTGCTGATGGGGAAAGGGTGGTCATGTTCTCTAGTTCTGTGAGAAGGGTTGTTTTGGGAATGTGAAAGAATATGGCCCAGACATATCTTTCAGAAGTTATGTGTGGTGTTGTGTCTCATCCTTTTGTGTAGCATTTTCTATGAAACAATTTAGGAAGGATCCTAGAAGTTCCTGGAGGGCACTGATGGTGTTCTTCTCTAACAGCCTGCTGAAAGCATGGCCACTGTTGAAGCTAGGTGAGTTTGCTCAGGGCCTTGTCCAGTTTTGAATAACTCCAAAGATGGAGCTTCAAGTTCTTGTTTCAATACACAACTAGTTCTGTTATGAAAAATTACCTCATTTCCATTTCGTGTGCCACAAATTCTGTCCACTGCCTTTTATCTTTTCTCTGTGCATCCCCAAGAAGAGTGGCTCTGCTCTGTAACTATGGATTAGGTAAATTAAGATAACAGCTCCCCATGGACTTCTTTAAGTGTAATTCTCAGTTTGCCTTTCATGACTTTCATTAGGAAGCACCTTCCACTCAGATAATACTGACAGACAACCTGGAAGGGTAACTTGGGCTGTAAAGTCACAGACAGCAATGCTCCCAGGCTTTCCTGGTTTATTTAGCTCATAAACAGTTCTAAAAATCTGTGTAGCTTCAAACATGAAAAATGCCTGTAAAGTTTTACACAAAACTGCACTCTCTAAGTTGTATTACTAAAAAGATTCTATGTTCTCTGCTCAGCTTGTATGTAGCAATGACCATAGCCTCATGGTTGTTTTTTTCACTATTTTAAATTTAACTCTACTTGTAGATTCTGCCTGAGAAAAAAAAGGAGATGGAATTATCCTGCCTTTGTGAAGAACAGCTCAGTGTGATTAACATCTGAGGTAGAACGTTACTTCAGAGTGAGTTTGGCTTTTGATTCCCTCTTTGTAATTTCATTTTTATGGAACTATACTTTCAAATTTAAGGATATTAGGCTTTTTCAGATGCAGACATTGGCATGTCAATGCATTCAGCCATCCAATTGTTTTTGCTGTCTTTTAATTAGACGTTATAGATTTCTTGCTATAAAGTGCCATCTGTTGAAAATTATAAGTATTGTACGTTCAATAGTTTGGCTTCTTTTCTACCTTCAATCTGTGTACAGTTTTCTAAAGAATGACATCAATATGAAATACTGAATAATCCATTAAATGTTGATTAAAAATATTTTCTAGATACTGACATATCAAAGCTTCTTTTTAAATTTCAGACAAAAGCAAAAAAAACCCATTTCACTAAACTTTTAGACTTCATTTTAAACAGTTTGTCAAAAAGATTGAAAATTACTGTTTTTCTTACAAAGGCTGTTTTCACATGATCAATGATGTTTTGTATGTAAAGGACAGTAAATCAAATTATTTATTCAGAGGCTTCATCTCGTTCTCATTCGCACTTCAAGCTGACTACTTCAGATTTGACTTTGAAAGCAAATTATAAACTTTCAGGGAAATAGATTACTTTGCCTAAATAAAGTAAAATAATTGTCTCTGCAGTACAAAATGTAATGCTAGATGCCTCTGAAAATGGGACTTGCCATACAGACTGTATTGAAGGCACATGCTACTCCACACGACTGTCAGTTGGTTCACTTGTGTGTTTCTGAGCTTTAAGAGTCTGTTTGAACTGTAAGTGCTGGCTTTCATCAGAAGGTTTCCATAGGGCTTCATGGAGTGCCAAGTTAGAACCTGTGCACTGACTTTATTTCTAAAGGTTTAAAATTAATCCCTTTGTAGGAACTTGCTGTAGGAGGGCGTCTCTACCTAAGGCATTTGTTAGGTGGAAGCACAGTGTCTTGGCACTTAGAAGTGATTCATGGCTCATCCGTGGGCAGTGTGACACTTGCCAGCATCACTTGAAGCTCCCAGGACTTTCAGAGTTGGGTACCAAAGACTAGTTCGATCAAAGCAAGGAAGCTACCAACTGCTTTTAACCAGACCTTGTTTTACACTGTGCAGTGCAATTGCAGCCTGTCTCTCCTGAATTGTCTGAAAAGACAAAACAATCTTCTGCATTAATTCCATTGAAGTATATGCTAATTAATAATTAAACCTGGTATGGAAGGAGTGTGATTCAATCCAGTCTAGCTCAGTATGTATGTGTATTTACAGGCATACATATATATAGGCATTCAGTATTGTGCTGGTTTTGTGCATCAATAATAATACAGATAGATTCTCCAAATTGTTACACAGGATATACTTCATGTAGGATATTGATCAGAGAAAATGGATAGCTGCATGAGAGGAAGCACAGATGATGCAGGCACTCTATCCATAAATCCATTTCACTATGAAATGGATTTAAACACTCCAACTCTATGAGTACTTCTTATCCATTGCACTCCTTAAAAAGAAAAAAAAAATAAACAACCTGTCTCATGAATGTTTCCTGTGGATAATATTTGGCCTTGTGCCAGTTATGTCATGTAATGTACTGTGTCTAAGATGCAGAAATCTTACTACTTCAGAAATGGGGAATAAATGCTGGGGAGAGCACAGTATTTTAATTTTTTTTTTTGTTTGGGCTTTAGATAACCTGTTGTGGCAACTTTTAATTATTTTACCATATTTAGCTGTATTGCCTAGGGAAATGAGGCTGTTGGATTATAATACCTTCTTGCCTTTTTGGCAACGTTGTCATGACCTTTTCCCCCACTACCACAACAATTTTTAAATCAATTAGCCAGTTTCAGCTGATTCAGATGAAGACACTGCCTCAAGAAATACTGGTTTCTTGCAAAATGTGTGAATGTGAACAGGGGGCGGCAGTTCCTCACTACAGCGCACAAAACTGAGGAAAAGGAGAGATCATCTCAGCCCTTATCTTCTAGTTGTAGTGCCCAATATTTGAAACAGCTGGGTCGTGCTTCACTTCAGCTGTAGTACCTCTGATCTTTAGACTTTAGTTAAGAAAGTAGGAAATGTGTGGAACTTAAGGGACATGAGGTGCTGTCATAGAGGAGAGCTCTAGATTTTTATAGAGCCATGCCCTAGCGTTATCTTGAGGTAAGAAGCTTAGGAGACAGGATGTATATATAAAATACGAATGTATGAGGAGCTATGTTTTGTGAGTCCTTCTGCTAACAGTTACCCAACTTGGTAAATATCCAGGCATGTTGTTAGTGCTGCTTTTTTTTTTTTTTTGTAATTATTTTGAAACTTGAGGAAATAGTTCCCTTCTTCCTGACCTTTTTCAGGAAAAGATCCCACACGTAGTGTAAGGGATGGAGTTCCCCAAGTTTAATGCCAGGGTTAGTTGAAAACACAAGGACATGCTATCAACTTGTTGTTGCCTCTGAAAATACACTTGGGTTTAATCTGTTTTCTAATTCAGTAGGTTCTCTTTGTTGCAGTGCGCCTCCTGGAGACAGAGGTTTCTGTTGCCTCTTTGTCCCCAAACATGGGCACACATCCAGAATTTTCCATCTTTCCCAGGTTGTGGTTGGCTTAGCCACCAAAAGACCAATCCCCTAACACCCATTGGACCCCTGACCTGTCGGTAACCCATCCAGGTATCCTTACAGGACAATGCCTTTGTAAACCCACCTACCAACCTGTTAAAAACCCCTGGCCCCAAGGCCACATGCTCTTTCGCTTCTCCCCTGGGGTGGGTGCTGTTTCAGTGCCTGCCTCAGGTGTTTTTGTTTGTTATTTTCATGTTATTAAAACCTTTTATTTTGGAAGAAAGCGATCGTTGCCCATCCCTCCTTTAACCGCCACTCTCCTCCTCTTCGCTGACGACCGCCCTGGAGGTACTACGGGGGTGCCGCTGGGGGAGTTTTCTTCCCAGGCAAAACCAGCGGGGTTAAAACCCTCAAAATATATTTTTGGAAAGTTATATCTCTTGTGAGAATGTTGATCCTAATGAGAAGCAGAATGTGAGCTTGAAAGCACTGCTCTTACTTAATATGCTGATTGAGATAATGGATATATTTAATAGAATCATAGAATGTCTGGGCTGGAAGGGACCTCCAAAGTTCATCTAGTCCACAAGCAGGGACATCTCCAACTAGATCAAGCTACTCAGATCTTCATCCAGCCTGATCTTGAATGTACCCAGGGATGGGACCTCTACCACCTGCCTGGGCATCTATTCCAGAGATCTATCACCCTCATATTGAAGAACTTTTTCCTAACATCTCTTGCTTTTATAGTGCTTAATACTAACAGGTATGTTTTTTTCCACTGTGGTCAGATAATTCAGCAGAAACTTTTAATTAGTTCTTATACTCTGCCATGAACATCCCCTGTCTAAAGGGCAATAGAATTATCTGTGTTACTTTGTACTATTATGGTGTTTGATTTACTAAGTTTAATGAAATGCTGAGCAGTTTTGCTGTATTTTTATTTTTTTTTTTTGTTTTCACATCTTAATATATACTTGAGCAGTTGAGGCAGAATGCGCATTTGGATAGTTGCAGCCTCTTGCAAGATGATTAGACTGAATAACCTGGAAAACAAAAATACTGAGCTTCAGGAAAGAAAAATAGGCCTCTAAAGAAAATTTGGGTTTATTTCAACAAATCTGTGTTTTAACGATATTTTTAAGCTCTTTCTGATAGTATGTTCATTACTTCTGAACTTAAACATGAAAACCAGAATTCTACTTGACTCAGTCCTCCTTGTAATGCCAGCGAATCTTTAGAATTAGTGTTTCAGAGCTTCACGCCGAAAGCCCTTGTTGTTTATGCTTCTTGCCACTAGGTGGAAGAAGAAGGTTATCGAAACTGTGTCTTGGTGTTACTAGTCTACTTAGCCTTAACCAGATCCATTCCTTCCTACTATATCCTGGATTTTAGAGAAGAGATGATTCATTCAACCTGATGATGGATTATTTTGATTTTTTTTTTGAGACGTCTTTGACAAAAGAAACATTATGCCATGCTGTGTTGTTACAGTTCTCATGTTTCTTTTCCTACATGAGTATTCCTATAAATAATTTTGAGACAAAATTAACAGAAGGTAAATTCCATGTGGTGTCAGCCTGTAGTATAAAAGAAACTGTTGGGATATGCAAATGATTTGAATGTTCTTTTGGGTTTATTATTTTTTAACATGTCTTGGATAGTCTCCTCTTGCAAACTTTCCAAAATGCTATATTTAATTCTGAAGGAATATTTTTATTTTTTAAATACAGGCTGGTTTGTAAGAGGTGATGCACCCCTTCAAGGGTGAGGCTTGAGTGGTGCAAATACCCTGGTTTGAAGCTTAGAGAAGAACATGAAACAATGTGAAAAGAGAAGCAACTTAGGCTGTCAGGTATGATAGGTGATAAAATCTAATTCTGTATGTAGTGACAGCACACAGTGGGGTGTTTTTATGGAAAAGCTCCAAATGGCAGTAAAATTTTGCTGATGTCTTTCTATACTTTTTAATAATTTTCTCTAATATGCCAGTGCAGATGTTAGAGCTAGTAAGCTCTAACTTCATGCTGCATTATATATGTTTGCCATGGCTGGCATAGCTACTCTATTATCTGTTCTAGTTAACTCATTAGAAATGCAAGTCAGTTAATATTCTACTGCCCAGCACTCGGATGATGCAGTTCTGCTGAGGGTGATGTTAACTATGTTGCTTGCTTTTCCTTTTTCCCAGGCTGATGTGTTTTGTGCCTCTAAAAGGCACAGCACAGACATTTGTTGTACTTTAAATTCCAACCATGTAAAATACTTTCAATAAATGAACAGGACAGTGCATAATTTGTTGTACATAAAATTTGAAACTGTTCTTTACACTGCCAGAGCCATCTCTAAAGTGGACTTCATTGCATTTAATTATGGTACATTTATAATAATACTATTTAAGTTTGATAGTTAACTTCCATTTGTTTTATTGATGATTCCTTCCTTTTGCTTTCAGTGAGTGCTTTAGTTTACTACAGTGTCTCTGAATAGTGCTTCAGTGAAAGTACTGGGAAGTGCTTTAAACCTGATTATAGAACCCTTATTTACACTGGTTCTATAAACAGCTATACACATACTCATGCAAATAGTCCCAGTGAGATCAATGCAACAGTTAACATAAAGTGTCTCACAGTTATGTTTTTTTTCCATCTACTTGTCTATCTGTTGAAATTAGTATTATCAGGAGAATTGAGTTCTAGAAGCTAGTTCCATCTGTGTGCTGCTTGGCACTGTTTGTTTTCTTTATTCTGGTTTAAAAAAAGCAAAAGCCTTAGCTGCAGGGTCTGTGGGGGGACTGTAAGTGATGGTTTGGGGGGCACTGTCTGTATCTGCACGAGCTATGAGCATACCAAAATATATTTGTGATTCATTTTCAGAAATAATGCTGTAGCCTACCACTGAGTTTGTGTGTAAATACCCTCTGCCAGTTATGTAGTTTATTTGCAAATACAAATGTATTCTTACACATGTGGTAAACCAGAGCTAACTAAGTTGTGCTCAAGAAGCACTGAAATAAAATCTAAATTTTTGTGCCTTCACTGCTGTTTTAAAATCAGCCTAGCCAGACTAGTTCAGTGGCTTTCTTAGAATATGCAACGGATTCCTGAGGGGGTAAAAAATGGAATTGTCAGATGTCACCTTTTAAAATACAAAATTCTCCATAGAACACATTTTTTGCCAATTTAATCTTATCTCTCATTCCATGAATTCGTTCTGTTGAACTCAGTCACTGCAGGCAATAAAGTTTATATCTTGGTGCCAGTAGTAGCTGTCATAAAATTATTGATCTCTTTAATTCTAGCCAATGTAATTGGTTCACTTTCTTCTTACTGCTGAGTTTGCTTCCATCAGCAAATTAAACGTTGTGGAAACTGATACTTTCTCAGTGCTTTATAGCTTATACAAGCCATGATATTTATATTTAATTGTCCCTGGCACTTTAAATAATTGGTTCTTGTTTTAAAGTTGCATATTACTTTCCTAAATGTTAACAGAGTGGTCTGTAACCTCTCACGACTGGCATCTACTTCAAACCTTTTATAAGTTCAGCAGAATACTTCACTGTTTCAGAGGAAGGTAGTTCATGATGCCAGAAGACAAAAATGTAGCTTTGTACCTCCTTACATTCTTGTGACTTCTGGAATGAAACCTTGAGACTTGGTGAGAGGTCTGTATTATTGTCAAGAAGAGTCTTTTGTAAACTCTGCAAAACAGCTTTCCAGAAACTTAGGAAGAGCTTTTTGCAGCTTGACAGGTGAATTCTGAGAAGAATCTGCTGTAAGTGGGTATAGACAAGTGGCAGGTAGAATTGCCAGGCTTTGACTTGTTTGATGTTGAGTGGTCTTTCTGCCTTCCAGTGACAGGTTGTGTTGATGAATGCTCTTCTTCATGAGCATTTACTGGTTACGCTAGGGCTGTCTTCAGCCTGGAAGAGATAGTTTTAGGATGTGGTAGAGGGCTATAAAATAGCTTAAGAACTAAAGGAAGGGTAGGGGAGAGTAGACTTGGCCTGGCAAAAAGTCCTCCAGAAGAGTCAAGGGAAAACGTTTTGAGGGAAAAGAGGAAATGGTGATAGAGCTGAGGGTGGATGAGAAAAAAAATATCAGTGACTTCTACAGGATATTCTCTGTAGATGCTTTCACTTCTGTTGCTGTTAGCAGATCACCATGAAAGCTGCATTTGTCTCCTGTAGTCTGGGGGACTGTGAAGAACATAACTATCCTCTCATTGCTATTATGTCTAACCTGTACTGTTAACCTGATGAATAAAGTTGTAGAGGTGGCATGTGAGGCAGGATGTGATTAACATTTGGTGGTCAGTTGTGAAAAGTTAGGTTTCAATGTATTGGCAAATATTGCATTAAAATTCTTTGTCAGAGGAAGAAATACAAAGCCATTTACCAGGATATCATTCAAGTTACTGAACTGTGATTCCATTCTTTTGTTTTGTGGTTTGGGTTTTTGCTTGCTATGAGTTCAGGAATCTTACTAGTAACAGATCCATTCCCTGCATGCTGTCCATCATGTGAAATGAGAGTACAGAAGAAATGTGTTCAGAGTGGTGTAGGATCATATAGCCATAGAAATGAATCTAAATACAAAATATATGCTGAGTACTGCTGCAGAGTACTTGGTCGTTTCTGAACACTTGAGTAGTGTCGCGGACCGGTATCAAGGATTACC
>NW_008615826.1:53367-56748 GCF_000691845.1 Merops nubicus | reverse complement strand
CTGCCCGGGGGGCTCCTGCTGCACCGCCCCTGTGCCCTGTCCCCTGGCTCTGCCTGCCGCCCGGCTCCTCCACCCACAAGTGGTCTGCAGGTGGTACGTGTGCTGGGGTGGGAATCCCTAGTCCTAGGTGAAATTCCCCGCTGCTTTGATACCCGCTCGGGAGCGAGGAAGGCTTTCGGGTCAAAATGTGCCCTGCTCCTTCCTTCCAACTTGCTCAGCAGAACAAGCTGTTGTTCCTGAGAGGAAGGAGGAGAGCCAACATCTCCTTGAGCAAAACGCTGCTTTGTCTTTATGTTACTATTCCTGATGGCTCCTGTTACCAAGAGGAATTTCTGTAATTAACTATCCTTTTCAAACCAACAAAAAACCAAACCAAACAAACAAAAAAACACCCTAAAATCAGGTATGGAAGTACGCAGATAGATGCTTCCCCGCCACCACGCTGAACCCAGCAAGGCTGATTCAGCCCGAGGGAAAGGAAGTGGTGACCCAGGGCTGGACTGTCCCACGTTCCCACATTCCCACAGCTCCGGCTGGTGATGCCCTTTGCCAGCAACGGTTTCTGTGCCAGGCCTGCCTTCAAACGGACAGCAAAAGATTGCCCAAACCTAACTTTTGCTCCAGAAAGAATTGTACAGATTACCACTACCATTGGGCCTGACCCCTGTAATTAATGCTTACCTATGTCCATAATTAAAATACAAAGGCTCATAAGGAGGAAAGATAAAAGTGTGAAACCCTTTGGAAAGGTAGTTTCAAGGTTGTAATTATTCACTTATGATGAATTTTCTTTCGTGCTGAAATAAAGTTGCTTTCTCATTGTAAGTTGCAAGAAGGTAGTGAATGGGCATTGAACAAGGTAGGCTGACTTTGTAATAAGCATGTATGTATGTATAAACCTTGCGGCTCTCGCTCTCAAAAAAAATAAAATTAAAAAAAATAAAATATACTCCAAGTCCAGGCAAGCTGCCGAGAAAGACGTGGCATTGCTGCCATCTCGTGGCAAGTGTTTCCTCCCTGCCCACAGTCTTCATTACCCTGTCCTACCTTTCCCCACCTGCTCTTGCTCTCAATTCCCAACACCACTAGGCCAGCCCGGACACTTCCACAGAGGAGGGATCCAGTCTTGGTATTCATTCCTATTTTTTAAAAATGCCTTGTAGACTGTTGGTTTTGTTTTGTTTTCATTTGTGAAAGTGAAATGATAGTACTGCTTGTTAGTACCATCATGTAGCCAAGCTGCTGTGCAGAATTCCCCAGGCAGAGCTGCTGAGGCTCCTCATGTACACCCCTCCACTTATTCTTTGCCAGCAGACTGGAGGGAATTCGCTAATGATTGTAAGAAAGATAGAATTGCTCACTAAACTTAAGCTGAGACTATTTCTGGCCTGCAGTAGTCTGAGGCTTAGATTTTTAAAATGAGGAATGTTTGTGTTACATCTGGCCCAAGAGTTAACAGTTATTTTTAGGTTTGTTTCATTGTATTGTCTATTGAGCTGGAATAGTTAAAAAGTTATAAAGTTCATTTATGCTCTCTGGGTCTAGTTGAAAGCAGTCTTTATGATGATATGTTTTTAGCATTTCTTGTTGTGCTAGGTAAGCACTCTTAGTTTGAGAACTTGCTGTTTAATCCTGCTCATAAGAAGGTTCTGCAGAATCTCCATTTTATTATTCCATAATAAGAAGCTCTTATTATATCCAAGAAATAATATGCGCTTTCTTGGTGTTGAGTCACCCAGGTTAGATTTACTGTTTTCTGAGGCTTGCCATTCTTCTAAGGATTTTCTGGGCTTTACAGAGCATTTTGGACCTGGCTCCTTCTCTGCTGAGCTAAGCAAGTGGTAATTTCTTCCCCTCATACTATCTAGATAAGGCCAAATAACTGGGCAACACGATCACTATTAGTACAAATGATGCCTTCGCTCCTTTCTTATATCCTATGACAGTAAACCATATGCATAAAGACTGTTGGCGTTTGGCGTGTTACTAATTCTCACATGAGCTAGAGCATTACTGAGATAAATGGGATCCCCAGTTAACATTTCAGGCTCTTGCCATACTCAGGTAGCTCTCACAGTGACTTTTACAAATCCTGTGTGACTCAGAAGTTTTGCCAAAACGGAAAGAGCCAGAAGATGACTGGAACTGAAGCTTGGTTTCCAGGAGGAATCACTCTCCACCAAACTGATTCAAACTCAGTGTGGAACTGAGGTACATAAATGCAGTAATTACTGAAGATGGTCTAATCTAATAACTGTAATCTCTCTATTGTATTTTAAGTACCTAATGTACTACCATAAAATCCCTAAATTTATGAGTTTGAACAGAGGCAATATTTCTCTCTATTCACTATAGACAGGATGGGGGAGTGTATATGTCAAGACTGTTTGTACTAATCAGGGTGATTTAAAAGTAACTTGACAGGGATTTATTTTTAATTGAGAGCTTGTCCTTTTGCTTCCTTATACCATATAGAAATACCTGAAAGGTTAGATTTCCTCTTTTCTTTCTTCAGCTTGTTATGTTAATAATTTTGATTCCATGCTTCTCTGTTGTCACTTTCTGGGAGGAAGAAACATCTTTCTCTAAGGTGCAGGAATATTTGACATATCTAAGCAAAATTACTGATTCAGAGCATAGCTGGAAATGCACTATATACTCGTTAAAAAGAGGTACTTGGGGGAACCCATAACTAGAATTTGTACTTGCCAGTGGAGACAGAAGGCAGTAGCTTTCTGCCAGAAGGTTATTGTGAAGTCTTAAGTTAAAAAATGTGAAAGTTTAAAATTCAAAATACTATGTTGGGAAAAAATGTCTATGTGAAGAGAAATCTTCAGCAGAACATAGATTTAGGGTGAGGAAGTCAGAAAGTAGAAGTCTTCTCCATAAGTAACTTCATCAAAATGTTATTTTGTCACACAAGCTCTTTAGTCTTTATCAAAACCAGAGAGGCAGAGTTCAAACACTCTCACTTAACACGTTCTGTTTTCAATAGCTCTGTTTTCAGTCCTGAAACATTTAATGATTTCTTTAGCTGTAATAATCTTTGTTTGTATAGATATAATAGTTTGTGTGCATGTATGTCCCTAACCCAAATTTGCTATACCTTAAAGAATAAAAAGGAGGCCGTACCACCCACAGGCTGTCTACCATCAGAAATTTTGTAGCTTGGGTTGAGATTTGACTCTGCTTCCTTTTTTTGTGGTAATATTCTGTTCAGACCAGAAGTTTCTCTTGTAAGGTTGACAATAATGATGACTACAGCTACATCAACTACAGCTGCAACATCAGCTACACTACACAATTGTTTTATGTACTGTACCAGGACAGGCCAATAAATATAAGCACCAAAAGTCTCCTAAGCTGGAAACAGAAGGAGAA
>NW_008615826.1:4415-53336 GCF_000691845.1 Merops nubicus | reverse complement strand
GAGAGGAGAGAGTGGTAGGGAAAAGATGGTTACAGGCTGGCAGGAGGGACATTTCAAGGAAATATTGGTCAGCAAGAGGGGATGTTATGATCCTGTTGTTCAAGAGTGCCCCTGGGGCTAAATTAATTGCTCTGCTATATTGTATTCCCTCCAAAGTGCTTAGTTTAGGGGGAACAGTTGGCAAGGCTGTGAGGGGAGATGTATGTTGCCTGTTTTAAAGTACCCTCAAGCATTACTTAGCTCCTCAGAGACAGGCTTCAGCACACTGTTTCTTTTCTAAGCACCTACGCCAATCCCATCTGTCCTTCAGATGACATTAATAATTGATGTTAGGAAGATGAGACTTCTGACAGACACTTCTGCCTTTGAGGGATGCTGGGATTTGTAGGTAGTAGCCTTCAGGGTGTTTATAGGAGACAACACCAAGGTCACTCCTTAAGTATTGTTGCTCAGAGGTTTAACCATTTTGGTTTTGGAGGGTTAACAGGAAAAGGGAACTTTGTTGAAGCAGTTCAAGGAAAACAGATGATTTAATTTCTAGCTAAGCATAAGGAGAACTTGTAAAGCATGAGGTATGCTGTGTGAGAAAGTTTGAAGCAGGCCATTAACATGTGGGTAACGGGAACTAGCATTATGGTCTAAACTGACAAGCAAGACAGTATCTTGACAGGGAGTAAAATGTGACAGAGTGTCAGCAAGCTTTGAAAATGAAAAACAGTAACTCCTATCAGATGGGAGAGATAAGGAAGAACCAGTGGAGGGAGGCAAAGAATAGGTCAGAAAACAGTCTTTTTGCCAGCAATCTGATCGGGTATGGGAAGGGCAAGACTACATTTGTTAAAGCTGGAAAGATATTGCTGTTATTGAGACAAAAGAATAGATGTTTCCTTGTGTTGACTTTGGTAATACTTTTCAGGAGGGCTTCATACCCACATGTACTGAGAATCTGAGGTGGTGACTCCTAGTTACTTCGCTTCAGCTGTCTTGCCTAAGAGTGACCACAGTGCTGAAGGATGCACAGCTATGCAGTGTCTTTGTTACGAGTGCATGTTGACTGTAATAACAGAGTGCTTGGTTTAGCATTTACTGAACTGCTGTAACTTGAGCTACCATGGCTCTCATATACTATTCATTTAAGCATTTGGAAGAGTCATGCTTAAACCTAGCTCTCTTTGTGTGGTTCCCTCATGATAAGACATATATTTTATTTAGTCTTGAAATCCATTGAGAGAAACTAAAGATTTTTTGTAAATGGAAGAAGTCTTATGTTGGACTCTTGACTTATATTTTGAGCAAAGTGAGAAAGAAAGGTTTAGTGTATGGGAAAGGATAAGCTGTCTGTTTGATTCATGATGAGTTGGAGGTGATGGCTACATATACATGAGGACATGTCAGAGAGGCAGACTGAGATTTTAGTTTGGACGTAAAGAGGTTAGTCTGGAGTAGACTAGTCTATCTGAGAGTCATTAGCAAACAGATGGTTGTTGAATTTGTATTTGCTGCTGAGATTGCACAGAAACACGGTGTAGAGAGAAGAGAGAAGGAGGCAGGGACAGGAAACCCACACTGTAATTTGAAGAGCAGATGAGAAGGATGTTCTCAAAAATACCACCTTGGTAATCAAGTGAAGAGAGAATTGTTGAAAACATTCACACACGGTATTCTAAGAAGAGTTGTGTATCAGATCTGAGTGGGTGAAAATGGTGTCTTCATGACCTTAGAGGTTTTAGAGTGAATAGTTTCATATGGCTCTGAAGAAATTTAAAACTAAGTCAGAGGAGTCAAGGTGCTTGGAAGAGACTTCTGAGAGTGTTATAGTAAGAAATCTCATGTTCTTCTCATATTCTCATTCTCCTCTCATGAAGAATGAGCTGATAGCTGAGAGTTGAAAGTGAAATAACGGGAAATGTAGCTAAAATCATACAATTTCTAATATGGCAAAGATTAACCCATAAATACGTTTAAGGATAAATTGTTGGAAGTGAACAAATAGGACAAGGAAAGTACAGGGCATGAGAAAAATTGTGAGAAATTACAACACAGATCATGAGATAAATCAGATGACTGGGTAAAATGGAGGCACTGAAGCAGCTAGAGTTGTCAAAGGAGGCAAGCAGAAAAGAAACCTTTGAATCCACGGTAAAAAAAAAAAGTTAAGAGAGTTAATAGTTAAAGGAGGGGTGGGGGAAAGAAGTAAAGATAAAGCAAGGGTAGTTATGAGCGGTTCTTTAAAAATTGTTGATAAGCAACTCTTCTAGCTAGCTTACTTGAGATTTTAGTTTCTGATTAGATATTGCTCTCGATTAGGGTTTAGACCATCATCATGGTGTTGGACACTTCATATACAGAGAAAAAAAAATATGGCAATAAAAAAATCAGACAAACCAACAAGAACAGTTAATCACATCTTAACATCTCCTTTTCTTATGGCACCTTCGGACTGCTTGGTTGGACTTAAATCCTGCCAGATTCCCAGATGAAAGAAATTCCAAAGATAGAATCCGTCCTTCTATCCTGACATTGAATTTTTGACTTAGATTTTAACATCAAGATCTTCACAAGAAGCATTAACAGGCATGATAAGAAAATGGGGGGAATGCACTGATAACCAGGTGCACAATCATCAGTGCTTTAAAAATAATCAGTACAGAAAATTACACTTGGACTCAAAGAGGTCTTGACTGTAGTGACTTAATCTCTAGAGATATATTCACTTTGTCAGGTGCTCTGGGAAATAAGTTCCTATGGCTTATACTAACTAAACATTTTGGGTACATTTTGTCCAGTCCAATAAGAAAGGGCATTACAGTAAAGACAAGAAGGATTGCTGTGAGTTTTTTATTAGGAAAACATTGCTGCAGTTTTCTGAGCTATAATGGTGGGTTCAAGGGGTGCACTAAATCGAAAAGTAGTAATGGTGACAGTGCCAGTAGAAATCTGCAATACAAATAATCTTGTGAAGCCCATGTTTAAGTTTGGAGAGCTGGGCCAAGAGGAACCTAATGAGGTTCAAGAAGAATAAGTGCAGAGTCCTGCACCTGGGCAGGAGTAATAAAATGCACCAGTACAGGTTAGGAGGTGATCTGCTAGAGAGCAGCTCTTTGGAGCGAGACCTTGGAGTCCTGGTGGACAACAAGTTGTCCATGGGACAGCAGTGTGCCCTTGTGGCCAGGAGGGCCAATGGGATCCTGGGGTGTATTAAGAAAAGTGTATGCAGCAGAACAAGGGAGGTCCTTGTGCCCCTCTACTCTACCCTGGTGAGACCTTACCTGCAGTATTGTGTGCAGTTCTGGGCTCCCCATCTCACGAGGGACAGAGATCTACTCCAGAGAGAGTCCAGCAAAGGGCTACGAGGATGATTCGGGGACTGGAATGCCTGCCATATGGGGAGAGGCTGAGAGGCTGCTTAGTCTGGAGAAGAGAAGACAGGGGGAATCTAATTAATGTGTATAAATATATGTGGGCTGGGTGTCAGGAAGGAAGGGGCAATCTCTTCTCGCTTATGCCCTGCAATAGGACACGGGGCAATGGTCACAAGCTGGAGCTCAGGAAGTTCTACCTCAACATGAGGAAGAACTTCTTTATTGTAAGGGTTACCGAGCACTGGAACAGGCTCCCCAGGGAGGCTGTGGAGTCTCCTACCTTGGAGACTTTTAAGACCCAACTGTATGTGTTGCTGTGTGACCTGCCCTAGACTGGATGGTCCTGCTCTGGCAGGGGGGTTGGATTCGATGATCTCTGGAGGCCCCTAACATTCTGTGATTCTGTGATTTTCAACAGATGTTGCAGAAATAACTTCCACCACACCTCAAAATACTTCTTCAGTGTAGAAGAATTTCACCTACTTACCTTAATCTTCTAATGTGTACCTACCCACACTTCAGGAACCTTCTGAAGCGAGAGTTCCTTACACAGTGAGCAGTCTGTGCATGCCTGAAGAGAGACACTGTCTGTTTAGGTGCTTGCTGGATTTCACAGCTAGTTATCTGTATTGACTAGAAAAATACTTCAATGGTCTAGTTTAAGCAAATTACTTGACAAAATCAGGTTAAAAATTACCTAAACATAACCAGACTGTATCCTTAAGTGCTTTTTTCATGTATGTGTTGATCTGCTTCTAATTCCTATTTCCATTTCATCATGTGGGTACCCAGAGGACTTAGAGCATTATGAATTGAGGTGTGTATATGCACACACACCAAAATTATTTCATTCACATATTCTGACCTATCGTTAAGGAAAAAGATGTGTATTTCACTTTTCTTCAAAACAAACAAACAAACAAACAAACAGGCAAACAGCTTCACGATTACTGCAAATAGAGTACCCATGAATGCTTACTGCCAGTATCCAGGGAAGATTTTGCATACTGGGAACCTGAGCTAAGTGGCAGCCTTTCCATTGACTTTAGTGATGACAGTGTCATGTCCTATACAAGTAACAAGACTAGAATCTTTACTGAGTGAGAAGGAGGTATAAAATTATCAGTTGCATTGAATTTTCAGTTGTGGAGCAGCATTATGCCTAATAGCTATGAATAAGCATGGAACAAGAATAATCTACGGGGCGAATATTGTACCTGTAAAGGAAGCATTTGATGTGTTCTCCTTGCAGTAGCCCATAATCAAGTCAATAGTATCTCCCTCCACAGGAAAAAATCCAGGGTGCCCATCACCCAAACATAGTGATTAGGAAGTAATCAAGTAGTCTTATTTCTCTCTACTTACATATTGACCAAGCCAGATGGGGGACCAAATAAATCTTTGAAATGCAAATATTGCTGGAGTTGACCCATCAGTGTATCCTCAATTATATTCCTAAATATGGGGTGTCTTGACATTGGACAGTAACTGGCTTTGCTAATGCCATCCAAAGATGGGGGTTTGAGCAAGATTCTAAGTGCTGCTTAAGTAAAACTGGCAAAATGCCCTTCTGGAGAGAGACATTAATGATCTTCATCAATAATGAGCTTAAGCCTCTTTCCGCTTGCTTTCACCGGCCATGAATTTTTCATTTGGAAAGATGGAAAGAAGGCAGAACCATGTTCTACCCTTCATGCATGAAACTAAGGGAGGTCTAGCCCTATTCAATGAATGAATTTTTGTTCCTTGCCATCTCATTCCCTTCTTGAACAATATTTTAGCCACCTGTTCTAAAACGGTGAGCTCCAAGCAGTGATGATCTGTCTTTCCTCCTTAGTCCTTCACAGTTCATCTACTTACTAAGTTGCCATTGCCTTTCCTCTCCCAGCTTGTAACTTAGAGTTCCTCTCTGTCTAAAAAAGATGGAGTCTTTTCTTATTAAGAACACCAGTAACTCAGTCTTCCTGCAGGACTTATACTCACCAAGAAGTAAACTTGCCACAGAAATAACCTGCTTCTCAGATTTGCCTTTCTCTTTCCTGTTAAGTCTCCATTTCTCTCTTTGTAGGGAGCATAACTCCTGGACTGCAGATCTGAAACAATCAGATGAAAAGATAATATCGCTGTAGTTTTTTTTCATGGACCTGGCATTGCCTAAATCTCTGTATTGTAGTAGTAAATATGATAGTAAAATGGAATCAATGAAAAGCAGAACAAGGATTTTCACTGGCATCTGTTCTAAGCATGAAATAATTTAATGTCTTTCAATATTTTTTTTAAGGGAAGGAGTAAGTAACTGAGGTATCTGGAATTTTATTAATATTTTTGATGATTATTGTTAGAAAAAATAAAGAACTAGAAATTCTGAGTGCTGTTACCTGTGGTTCATGCTTGTTCGTGGGAACATGAGTCTTTCTATCTCAGCAAGCATAAAACTTCTTTGAAGATTTTGGAAAGTAAATTAAGATTCATATGGTCCTCAAAAAAAAACCCCACACATTCTCATGGTGGTATGCTGGACTTAGTATGGAATACGCTAATGCCTGGAAGAGAACTGACACATTATAAGGCTTCTTGAGCCCATGAGATGGAACTGGGTCACTTCATGAAATGCAGTTATAAAAAAGGACATTAAAAGGTAATGGAATACTGTCGATTTAGAGTTTTTTTAGTAATAGATTCTGTCAATCTGGAAAGACTTTAAGGAAGCATATGTAGCACGATTTTTTTTTTTTTACTTATTCACCCCTTTTTGCCCCCGGCCCCCAGACCTTGATGCTCAATCATTTATTATATACAAGTGGCTGATAATGGCATTAGTGTGTTCCTAGTTCATAGTATGTGCAGGAGATATTCACACTGTTACAGGTCCTTAAGTTCAGAGCCTGCACTGTCTGTATAATCAGTGGAGAGGTGTAGAGATTAAGACCCATTTTACCTAATTTTAGGCACCTAGCTGAGAAACAGCAAGAACTCATATAGTATCTGATCATGTTCTGTATCTGAGAGTATGTTCTGTATTTGCTGTATATAGGTAGCTTGCAGAAATTATATGCCTAACATTATTGGGTCCTTCTTTTAAGTGGATGAATGGCTCTTTTCAGTCATCTATCCACAGTGATGGTGTGCACTTCTTCACCTTGGCTGGACTGCTGTTCTTTCCACTGCAGAAAAAGGCATGTTTCCTTGAGGATTGGGGGCTATGGTATGATGCCTAGCACAAGGGCATAAAAATTTCTGGTATCTTTTTCATTTTGAATGTTCACTGGAGAGTCTGTCATTCATAGGCTTTTATTCCTTTGGCTTTAAAATGCAATCTATTGCAACATAAGAAAATGTTGTGTTCTTTTATGATATAGGTGATTTGCTTAAGGTTTGCAGTGAAAACAAGAATACATAATACAGAGTCAGCACCGAGTTGATTTGTTATACTTAAAGCTTCTGAGGGAGATTTTCAAAGGCATGTGGGAGTTAGGAACCAAACTCCCTTTGGCATTCAGTGCATGTTCAGCATCTAGCTGCCTATTTCTGCTTTTGAAAACTTCTCATGTAGCAGTAAGTGGTCGAACTGTAACAGATAAACCAACAGGAAACTAGAGTGGTCTGTCTTTTTCTGACTATTAAAATGATATCCCTTTGAAGAATAAAGTTCTTAAACAGAAAAGAAATATCAGTGGATCTCTGCTCACTATGTGCTCTACTCACACCTTGAAGCACTCAGAAAGCCTGCATTAATGTTAAGAAGAATTATTCAGACATATAAGGGGTGTGTAATTGATAATATATTCTTGCTATTGCTTATAATAGGTCTCCATGAGAATCAATCTGGAAGTGGGCTTTCCATATGTTACACCTTTAATCACAAGACTCAGCTTGTTAAGGAAAATGCTGTTTATTACAAGAGTGTTATCCTTTTTACATAGGTGTTTGTAGTAGGCTGAAATCTCCCTGGCTCAGTGCCATGGGCCAGCCTCCTCCAGGGGCACAACAATGTAGCTCTGGATGCAGCGCCACATAGCTCAGATGTTCTGATGACTCTTATCTCTCACGAAAAAAACCCATATTATTCTATTCTGTCCTTGAAAGGGCAGCTTCCATTCTCCATCACTATTAGCAAACAGTAACTACAGCAGAATATATCATCAGTAGAGATAAACTATGTGAACTGTTACATTGAGATTTCACAGCCAGACCAAACCTCAAGGGCTTGTAACCAGACCAAACACCACTAATGAAACCTTAGACCAGATTCTAAGCTACAGGTCCCCTTCACACTGACAGAGCAATGCTTGTGTAATTAGTCATACGGTGCAGGATACCACAGTAGCAGTTCTGTGTACCTGATTCTGAAAAGTCACGGTCCCTTATGCTGCTCAGTGGGGTTTTCTACAGCTTTATAAGCCAAATTTAAAAGCAGCATCCTCTGTGCTGAGTTATAGTCAATTTTGCTGAATAACTGTGTGTTTAAATTATTATAATGTTTTGAACCCTATTCAGAACTGTGTGATTAAAACAGATTTCTGTTTTATTTAATTTTATTAACACATGAGTTCTGTGCACTACCCTTTTATGTGTATTTTTTCATCTTGTTCACATTGTGGGCCATTCATTCCTAGAAAAATCTGGTCACCTTTGGAACAGACACATTTTTATATAACTTGGTCATCTGTGGACTATCCTAGAGCTATGTTTTTCTTCAGATATGGAGTAACTTATTCGAAGACACTGCACCTGAGCGATTTTTTTTTTCCAAGAATGATTCAGGGGAACCTTAACATATTCATGCTGGCCTGTATTCTTACTTAAAAATTCCCAGACTTCTTCAAGTTCATAGAAATTCAAGACACCTATTAATTTTGACAGTCTATATATGTGTACATGTTTAGTTACTTTTTCACTCCTGGCTATTAATGTCTCTAAAATGTATTCAGTTATGGCAATATTGACAGTCGTTATCAAAATTGCTTACTTAAATTTGCTTGATTCTCTTCAATCTGCAGAGAAATCTTTTTCTAAAAGATATGTACCAGAGATTTCTCATATACTTGGAAAATGCAGTGACTTCCCTTAAGAATGTGTGTGATTGTAAGATTTCCTGGACAGCACTAACTGCACTGGGCAGAGGTGTAAGCTTGAGTATGCTTGTTTCAACTACGAGAGGAACTGCAGTGATTTGTTGCTGTTCAGTTTTGTAGTGTCAACTGAAATGTAACCTGATATCATGAAGAGATCTACAAGGGTTAAGCAATGTTTTGATAGCCAACGTATTCAGATAGATTCTTCTATTTCATGGGAACATAGAAACTTTTAGGTTGGAAATGACCCTCAGGATCAGGTCCAACCATAAACCTAACACTGCCAAATCCACCACTAAACCATGCCCCTAAGCACCATATCTACATATTTGTTCATTAATAGTTTAAATAAAAAAATAAAACAAACAAAACCAACCTCCCCGATCAAAACTACAAAAGCCCAAAAAAGAAACAACCCACAAATCAGCACCGTAATTATGCTGCAAATATAACCTGATCATTGTTTCTGAAAATGTAAAATGTTTGGTTCTTGCCACAAGATTCCCCTGAATCCTCTTATACAAAGGAAAGATAGTTACTGATTCTGACCTATGGACATGCCTTCTGTATTGAGTTCTGATTTTATTGATTATTAATTTAAGGTGATCTATACCATTATCTATTACAAGTGAGTTACAGCTCTGCACCTTTATAAATTTTTTCCCATCCTAAGTAAAATTAGCTTTTTGGATTTTTTTTTTTTAAAGGAGAATTTGTCACTACTCAACGGCATTGAATCAGCAAAGCAAGTCTGAAGTCACAAGGATAGGACTGGAGGGTAGTTGAATCTATCCATAGGGCTATTTTTAGTATTTCTGTGATTTCCACAGGTTACTATCAGGCCTAAGTTCCATTTTGATGTCTACTTTATATGTAAAGATATGCAAATATTGTGTTTACAAAGTCTACCAACTTTCATCTGTTTACATACTGAGACAGCTTCATGCAGGTAGATTAATCCCTCTAAAATTGCAGTTATACATGGTACATCAGTTTGCAGTTCTGTTTAGGATGGCATCATGACTTAAAAATTGTAGAATAAAGTGACCTTTTCTTATAAACCCTGTAGTAGGAATATGAATGTGGAGAGCTACACTTTTTCTGGCATAGAAAAATTCAGATCTCATCTGGAGAACAGGAGATGATTTGTATACTATAAAAGCACTACTTCCTTTAAATGTCTGTGAAACAACATGCAGTCAGAAACAGAATTTTACCCACCCTGAGGATCCAGGACAGAGTTTGTTGGTTTTTTTTGCACATCCCTAAACATAATTACTAAAATATGCAATTGGACTTGTGCTTGAGCATTCTTCTGTGGCAGAAACTTGTATTTGAAAATGTTAAAGTTATATGCTTAAATTATTCTTAGTATTATGTACCTAAAGATTCTGTAGACATCACTGTTATTCCCATGAGCTCTGTGTGGAGATGAGAAGCAGTAAACACCTTTGTGAAATTGTGATATTGCCTCTTCTGGTATAAATGGAGGGCAGCGTAGTTCAAATCAATGGAGTTGTGACCATTTACTTTTTAGAGAATTTATTTTCTTAGACTTCTCAGCTGGGATACATCAAGAAAACATCTCAAGTTTTAAATATCTTATTTCCCTTATGCTCCTGCTTTCAGAAATATCAACAACCATTCTGATTTTTTCTTTTTGTTTCCTGATGCTTCTGTGATCAATGCGGGGACCAGAATTTTAGGCAACAGAAATTGTCACGGTGTGGACCAGAATTTTAAGTGACAGAACTTGAAAAATAAAATTCATTGATTTTTCAGGAACAATGCTGATTTACATGACTTGCATATTCCTGTCCGAAAACACATAGTCTGGAACATTTTTTCCTATCCCTTGTTAGTAGCTTTGTAACTGTATGCCTGTCAAGATTTAGGGTCAGGGCTGCCCACTAGACCTACATCAGGCATTCTCTTTTAACCCAGCTCCCTTCCCAAAGGGGAAGAGAAAAGGAATAAAGGAGAGAGACTTACAGATTAGAAAAGAAAACTAAAACAGATTTAATGAAAATGATAATAATATTGAATTTAAACAAAACCAATATCAAAACCTACCCCTACCCTCATCATCTGCACTGATGCTGTGGAGCAGGCACTGAGGAAGTCCCAGACTGGACTCAGCAGCAGATGGGAACTGGATTCAGTAGCAGGATTCTGGAACTGGATTCACAAACACATGGACTGGGATTGAAGGAAGAACAGACAGAATCCCTGCCAGACGCTGACCATCGAAGAAGAGAGCTTGACCCTCATGCTTTGTACTGAACATGCTGTTTTGGGAATGGAATACCCCATTGGTCAGTTTAGGGTCACCTGTCCTGTCCACTCCTCCCCAGAGGTGTGGCCTTTCCTTTCTGCTTACCTCAGTATGGTACACAAGAATTATCAGTGACCTTGTCCTGCACGCCGATCCTTGGTGGTAACTACACGTGGAGCATTCTCACTATTGGAAACAGGCACTGTCTGTGAAAATCTGCTGTTAACTTATTCTGAGACTGAATGAAAACTAAAATCACTGAACAGAGTTAGTTCTGTTCAAACTCAAACCATGACAATGCCTCACTGTATTGCTGTCATTTAATTCCTATTCACCTAAAATATAGCACGATACAAAATATTTATTTCTTTTACTGAAAAGGAATCAGCTCCTTTATGTCT
Source organism: Merops nubicus (assembly GCF_000691845.1). Lineage (NCBI taxonomy): Eukaryota > Metazoa > Chordata > Aves > Coraciiformes > Meropidae > Merops > Merops nubicus. The sequence goes on along the minus strand of NW_008615826.1, from coordinate 42,223 downwards.
AGCTCTGACTACTCTTGAATGTGATGCTTACCACGTTTCCATTCTTGAAAGCACTTAAAGCACTTGCTTATTTTTACTGGAGTGTTGTTGAAGATGTTTATGTAATAGTACTGAAGGGTTTGCAAGGATAGAACTAGGAAGAACCTGCAAGATAAAGTGCAAAAGATGGAAATTAGGTTGGGAAAATACAGGCAACTCAAAAGGTCACGTATTCCAGAATAATAGTCTTGCTAGACTTGCTCCAAAAGCAAAGGAAAATAAAGAAAATATGCCAGTATAAATTCACTTTCCTACTACAGTAGTGTCCCCTTTGAAGGAATTACTTAGTACAACTGAATTATGTTGGAATAACAATGAAAGCCAGGTTCCTCTGTTAGAGTGAAACCTCAGAAAACTTATCTGTGTGTGTAAAACATCTTAAAATATTCCACTAAGTTTAACACCTCCCAGTACAGAGTGATCAGCGTTGAAGCTCCATTGCTATCAGGGCAAGCTTTCTCACTTTGTCAATGATAATACCCCCAAAATCTATTCTCATAATTTTTCATCAGGCGCTTAACAGCTGAATGAATTCATGGTTGACTACTCTAATAACTTAATCTGGCTAGTAGTGTTACTCTTGCATAAATGTCCTTAAAAAAGAAAAACAAACCCAAAATTTCAAAGTTGATTAAATATTAGTCACTAAAGTGTAACCTGAGTTAATGCTTAAATTTCTGTGTTAGCACAACTAGGTGTCCCCCTAGTTGCTGGACCCTGCAGAGGGGCTGAGCAGGGTCTATATCTTCTCTGAGTGTATGTCTCTCACCCTGGTATCTTGCACCCTGGCAGGAGACACACAGGGCTGTATGGCTCTAGATGCACCACCTGAAAGCTGTCACTGGTAGAACTATGCCATGATTTTATAATGAGAGGGTGGAAACTTCTGCCCCAGACAGTGTATCACAGTTGTGATACACTTTTACGGCATGCATAGCCCAGGCTGCTGCTTTTCTCACAGCAGGAGTTTCACTATAACTTGCTAACGTTGACTTTCATGAATTCATTCTGCCTTACAGTGGTATAAATTAGACTTTGCTAAGAATCCAGACTCCCCAAATTATGTACTAGCTACTAATATTTTATATTTTATCATATTCCCATGACCTTGGGGATTTTTCCCCCAAGTTAATATTTTGGAGCTCTTCTGAACAATACAAAACCTACCTCTTTTCTGGAATTTTAATCCATTCTTTCAGTTATTTTCAATATAAATGTGAACTGTGCTATTTTACCTTGCTTGATGTAAAATGTGCATTGTTCTGAGTTAATGTTATGGAAGAGTCACTAACAGATGTATAATCCTGATAATTTATAATAAGTTACTGTTGCAAATTTTGTCTGATGCATTCCTTATGATTGCAGGCTTCAGATAATCTGTACTGCAATTAGTTTTGCTAAATAAATCGAGGACTTTTGTTTGATCACTTAAATAGTCTTTTGTAATTCTTCTGCCTGTGAAATATCTGGGAGGTGATGAATACAGGACTGTTACTGTGTAATGTACACATTTCTCATTTATGTTCTGGGTCAAATTGCAGTTAAGGTTGCTATAGTGACTAATACCCTAAACAAAACACATGACAAGAACAAAACATTGAAAATAGCTTGAGCAATAGAAAACACAGAAAACATAAAAGGAGTCACTTAAGGGGTGGTAACCTTTGTATCACAGATTTAAGAGCATTGGGAAGGTTCTTGCCAGCGGAACTCAGAAGGTGAAGGAGCCGATACTCTGTTGAGGAGTTTGAAGCACAGCTAAAGAGACACCTACTCTGTCAACAGCCACATTCCTTCCTTGCAGTACCTTCTGCTTTCTTTTTTGAGACTTACACGTGATGACATTTCTCTGTTTGTTTGTCGTTGCCTACAATAGAATGAGTTGTAAGCATCCATAAACAGCCTCCAGCATGACGCAGCCTCCAATCGCATCTCTGCCATTATCTTAAATGAGCTTGGCACCATGAAAGATATATGCCTCAGAGAAAAGTAAAAGATAACGATAAGGATAAGGATAACTAGGGGATAGATTATAGAGCTGTATAAAACCTTGGGGAGGTGGAGAATGGGAGAGTTCAGGGCAGGTAGGAAGAAGAAATGTGAACTGGAAATAAATAAAAGGCACCTAATCTATTAGATTAAGGAAACAGGGAGAAGGTGGAAGGAAAGGAGAAAAAGTATACAGGGTATATCACAAAGGAGGAAATAGGAAGACAGAAAGTCTTTGACTTGAAAGAGGCAGTGGGTGTTTTCTTACAGGGAGGTAGATAGAAACATTTCATGCGCTTGGTCTACAAGCAGCAAAGGGAGTGATTCCGCAGTCTTCAGAAATTATTATGCACACAATCATCATAGTTTTCTGCTGCAAAATCTCTCTTTCAGTTCTGGCCTTTGGGAAAGATTCACTTGTTCCCTTAGAATCATAGAATCCTTTAGGTTAGAAGAGACCTCCAAGATCATCAAGTCCAACCATTAAGCCAACACTACTAAGTCCTCTGCTAAAACAGAATCCATCCGGGTTGGAAGGGACCACAAGGATCACCCAGTTCCAACCCCTCTGCCATGAGCAGGGACACCTCCCACTAGATCAGGCTGCCCAGAGCCTCATCCAGCCTGGCCTTAAAGACCCCCAGGGATGGGGCCTCAACCACCTCCCTGGGCAACCCATTCCAGGGACTCACCACTCTCAATGGTGAAGAACTTCTTCCTCATGTCCAGCCTGAATCTGCCCACTTCCAGCTTTGCCCCATTCCCCCGAGTCCTGTCATTACCCGATAGCCTAAAAAGTCCCTCCCCAGCTTTCTTGTAGGCCCCCCTAAGAGACTGGAAGGCCACAATAAGGTCACCTCAGAGCCTTCTCTTCTCCAGACTGAACAGCCCCAACTCTCTCAGTCTGTCCTCACAAGAGAGCTGCTCCAACCCTCAGATCATTCTTGTCTGAGCTGAAGTTGTCTCCAGTATTTTCTCAAAGGCTGTAGATCTCAGCCAGGTGCATTTATGGGGATGGTTTCCACAATAAGAACTCACTGACTTTACCAGAACAGGAAAATTCCTTTCCTTGCTCCTCATTCATCTGTCTTCTGCTGGCTGCCATTTCATTCTTTCACACTTTCTTTTTGTAAGGATTCTTCTTTTAGCTGTCCAGGTTGGTCATGCTCCTTCCCCTCTTAGCTCCTTCTGCATTCTGTGAAAGACAATATTAGCTTTTCTATACCATAAGGGATCCGTCAGCATGCAATTTTACAGCCACAGAAGGCTTGGAAGTATGCCACTGGAGAAGAAGTCTGTCCCCAGGAGCTGCTAAGAACTGTCAAATTGCCTTTCTGCTGAAGAGCTGCTAATAACTGTCAAATTGCCTTTCGGCTGAACCTAGAGCTGCTCTGGGTAACAACCACTTTGGAAAAGTAAATGTGTAGCCTATTTTCTTTCTGCAACATCTCCAGCTAGCTTCTGAGTGCTTTCCATTTTAAAAATTTTAACATCAAAACTGTATATCTTACATTTAAAGAGAAAAAACTTTGAATAAAAAGATTACAAACTAATATTTTCTATCTGACACATTTGGTTAAGTTAGAGTTGGTTAAGATAAGTTTACCTAAATTTTAAGGCATTAAAATACCTAGCTTGAGAGCTCATAAAACTGATAAGCACTTTTGAAACATTTTTTGAAATAAGCAGTGCTAGAAGAAAATGGTAAATATAAATAATATCATTTGAATTATGATCCTCACAAAAAGACCCAGTGCTCCTGATCCAAATTCTATTCAGGTAAGTGAGAACCCTCTGTTCATCAAAATGGATCCCAGCTCAGGCTCTGATTGTGAACTAGCAGGACACGTACATGGAGCATCTAATGAACAGCAGCCAAACGTGAAAAAAATATTATTTGTTTGTTTGTTTGTTTTTTTAATGTGAAACATGAAGAGTCAACTGCGAAATATGAAACTTCAGGAGCTGGCATGTCTATTTAGAAACTTTAAAGAAAATTACTTATTAGATTTTTTTTTATTCCTGTGAAGTGCCACTAAATCTTTAAGCTACTACTTTATTGCATAAGTAACTTGGCTAAATTCCCTCTTTTCTAAAGCAACAACCAGAACCAAATTTAATACAAGAAATGTGAAAATGTTATTTATGGTTTCAACTATCATGAACAAAAGATATCAGGAACTTTGTGTGTGGCTACACTGAAATGCAAGCACCATTTGGCTACTTTGGATTTTCTTGCTGTATTTCTTCGTTAAAGAATACCTTATTTTTTGACATACACATTGTGTGAGATCCAAAAAAAGAGGATCATGTCAACACCATTTTTCTTCCCCAGGACCATTTTGAAATGAAAGAATTTTTTATTTTCTTCAACCTTTTGCAATATCAGGATAATAATTAATTTACCTAAAAAGCAGTCCCCTAATTCCCTCTTCTTCTATCTCTCTCTCCTTTAAGATTACACCAGAGAGATAGAAAGCTGATACCAGCTTATAACATCTCATCTTAGTTGCTCAAAGTGTTTACTTTCCAAACCTCTCCTGTTACCCTGAAGAAACACTGCATGGTGGCTGTAATTGGCACAACAAAAGCATTTCAGTAGGAAAAAATGTACTTCCACAGAAAAATAGGAAAGTTCTCTGGGTTTAGAAATGTAGAGGGGACATCTCACACTGTGAATGAATAAAACATGACTGGGAGGTCAGTATACCACCATGGAACTTTGGAAACTAATTTTAAATTTTCTTTAGGCCATAAGCTTCATGTGACCTTTTTTGCCTCATGTAGCCTCCGTTCTCCCAGTGTAAACTGGAGTCAGTGGCCTGTTCCTGGCACACAGGAAAGACAAGTTAAAGATAGCGTGCCCGCAGACACCAGTGAGCACGGGTGGATGCAAGCTCACTCACTGGAGACTGAGCTGGCCAGACATAAGCCAGCAGTTCTGCAGAAGCCGTGTAGCTCCATCACTTTAGTTCTGTCCCAAGGCTAAGAAACTCTGATCAGGCACAGACTACACTAGAGCACAGCAGTAATCTAATATGGCAAAGTCCCAAATATGGGATGACACTGACCGGCACGGGCATAAACAGGGGAGCCCCATTGTCCCCCTGCTCCCATCCTCACCACAATTCATACAGAGTACCTGGGAGGTACTGTTGCAATAGGCAACATAAAATCTGCAGCCTTCCCATTAATGGGACCATGGGGACTGGTATATCATCTCACACAAGTCTCTCTAACTTATGCATCTGCTGCTGTGAAGCTTTTCAAGGCATCAGAACTACTGGTTTAGCCTTTATGCATCTGGCTTGTGTCTCCACTATATCTCCCTTACGTCCTCAGGTGCCTGGGAAACTCTCCTGTCTTCTGTTATGCTGCATTTTAGCTTGCACTTTTACAAGACAATTGAAGGATGACTCTGGGAATTAATCTTACCCGTGTTTCTTTGGGCAGTTGATTCGCAAGGACATCAGTTTGGAATCAAGCTTGTTTATTAACTGATCAAGCTCCACAGCAAAATTGGTTGGACTTTTTTTGCCCACACTAACTCGCTTAAAATTCTATCTCGGGATTTAATCCCTTCATGGTTAGGTATTTTCTTTTCCAAGCTAAATTTATCCCCAGTTGTTCTTTCCCATTTTGAGAACAAGTTCATGTCAAATTTTTAATTTTAATCACTAAAACCCAATTGGAATATTTCCATTCTTAAGGTTACCAATTCTTTCCACATCATATTGCTCTTACTTTTTCTGTCACTGGAGGTTGTTTGTTTGTTGTTGTTGTTGTTGTTTTGTTGTTTTTTTTTTTTTTTGTAATCTCCAGATTTCGCATTCTATCCTTTTACTAAGGTCATCATGGATGATGGTATTTAAACAAAATTGTTTACAAGACTGATCCTTGGGTCCCTGAAGTCTCACTCAGGAGTGGTGATGACAGCTCAGATCCTCATATTGTACATGTGAAGCCACAGTGTGTCACTTTGCATTTACCTGTGTTTCAAATCTACTTAATTTCATCTGCTTTTTTTTTTTTTTTTTTGGCCACTCATTCACTTTCACAAGGTTCTTTACTGTTCCTTCACAAAATTCATGCACTATCTTTACAATACTGATAAACCTGATAACATCAGCAAATTTTCATCCTCTTGTTTTTCACCCTCTTTTCTGGGCTGAGTAGCCCAAGGATTGCAGCACAGATCTGTCTGGGTATCCAGTGGGTATCCTCTGCAACAAGGACAGAGTGTTCTCTGCTTCCTGTCTTATAATCAATTATTTACCTCTTTAAGGACTTACACTTTCTTACCATGATTGCTTGGCTTCTTTAAGAGCCTTTAAAAGAGACTTTTGATAATGCTTTCTTGAAATCCAAGTAAATTATATCAACCAAACCTCCCTCTTCAGCTTCACTATTAACCCTTCCGAAAGCCCTCTGGCTGCAAGGCAAGAACTAATACTTTGCCCTTCAGCCCAATACTACTCCTTTTATCCAAACCTGGTGTTCTCTCTGTTTTACATTGTTCCATAGGAACTATTACAGGGAATGTAGGTTTTTTGTTTGGTTTGGGTTTGGTTTGGTTGGTTGGTTGGTTGGTTTTTAAAAACCCTCATCTAAAAGTTGACCTAAATTTAGAAAAAAGGGAAGTGTTAAGTAGAATTTAAGGAATGCCAAAAGTAAAAAAAAAACAAAACAAAACAACACAAAACAACATAAACCACTTTTGAGGTTTGTATAACATTTTGGGATCTTTTAAAATCATGGTTTTGATATAAGAATATCGATATTACTTCACTGGCTCAGCAAATATACTCGTTTGATTTGGCAATGAAATCAAGCAAACTTTAATGTTATATCAAATATTTCAACAAGAACAAATACAGAAGAAGAACAATCATGATAGGCATTCTTGTTTTTAGCAAAAGAAGTATCTGAATGTGTATACTTTCAAATGAACAAAATAAGTTCTCACTTTAAATAACATTCTTTCTTCATCTTATGTAATCACTATCACTGTGCTGACAGCAGTTATATCCTCTCCTTCTATATATATAGTCCTGTGCCTTGGGACTTATGTACAGAGTCTTGCTGTCCTCTCTGTACCTCTCTTTTCTTTCAATTGAAACTGTTAACTCTTAAATGCTCTATAACATTAGTCCCTAAGTCTGTGGTCAAACCTGGGACAGAGCTTGTGACAGTGTTCTGTTGTGTCTCATCCCCTCATTTTTCAGAGATATCTGGTATGTCTTGTTCCTTAGCTGCTGTGTACTTCAGTTAGTCCAGGTAAGTTTCTAAATTTCTTAAATTATCGTGTTGATTTATAGATTTTATTCTTCACAATAAAAGCTCCAGCAATAGCAAGCAGAATCTGGCATACTGCAAGGAATGCACCATCAAAAGCCAGGCAATGCACTTCACTGTGTTTATTCAGTGATTTGCATTATGATCTCCATTGTGCATTTACAAGGGTGCAAAATGAGGAGCCAGGAAGGTAGGTTTGGTGTAGACACACTGTTTAGCTGGCTCACTCTGTTTAGCTCCAGGGCTAGATCACACCCACATCACATTTGTGTTGATTTGTGGCTGAGCCCCAGTTTGAGAGTCAAGCAGTTTTCTTGATAAGGAAAATTATTTATGGGAGAGAAAATAGTTTGCTTCAGGCTTTGAATTTTAAGGACAGGATACATGGTTTGCTGGTCAGAAGTGCTTGGCCAGGAGTGATCCCTTGCCAAAGGTCACAAAAGTTACATAGAAGTACCTATTATACTAGCATAAAAAAGGAGAAATAAAGCTTTCTATACTTGCCTCATTCTGATATATAAAACTATATATGTTATCAGGAAGTGGGAAATACAAGGTGCAAAGTTTAATTAATCTATCCTCTTGACAACCATTTGTACTCTGTCTTTCACTGGAAGAACAAATAAATGAGGTCCCAAGTTTGGAAATTTTTATATCAACTTAAAATTAGTTTCAGTTGGACAGCAGTACACAGAGGGTTAATAACTGCAGACTCTTAGAGTAGAAAGCATGGAGGACAGGAGGAAAAGGAAGCAAGTCTTTTGTTTACTCAAAACATTGATTTTTTTTTTTTAATATCTCATAAAAGTATTACATTTCCTAACCTGTGTACTTTTCCTCCTCAGTGACCAAAAAAACCTGCAAGAATTTTTCTACATAAAACTAAGTCAACAAGAAAAAACATTTGCTTTACATTTAGAATTTTTTACATATAGAAAGTAAAGGATTATTGCAAAATCTTTCAACACATAGACATGCTATTTGAGGCTTATCAGCTTTACTGTGGCAGATAGGTTCTCTTCTTCATATGCAATTTGTAAAGATCTTGTAAGAGTCTGTGTATGACAAAAAGTTAGTTGTATCATCTGCAGATATAAGTAAAATACATGGAATTATATTTTTATTTTACTTACCCTTTGTGGGCTTAAATGAAAACAAATGTTAATTTTGCCATAGTCAGCAGACAAAAGGCATTTGGATAAATGTCTTAGAGCTCTATTTGTCTTTAGTTGGTTTTATGCCTCAGCTCCCACCATGCAAATCCTATTTTAATAAAACATTTTGTCATTTTAATAACTATGGAAAAACAGACAACAGTGTAACTCTGTCTAATGATCACATTACACATAAAAAAAAACTGTGGGCATTAGGGGTATTATTAAAGGGAGTCTATTAAAACACTGTTTCTAGGATGCCTTTAAAATCACAGAGACCTCCAGTGACTTCAGTGAAGTTTGATATAGATGCAAGATTTCTTTAATTTAACTTTTTTTTTTTTTTTCCCCACCCAGATCTGGGACCCCAGTACTGAGAAACTTTTTACATTTTTTTTTCTCTACACTTGGGATAATTTACTCTCTGACACTGACCATTTGCAATACAGAATCTAGTTTGGATTTTGAATCTTTGAAAAACATAAGGAAATTGTGTGGCATTTTCAGATAAATGAGCCTATTTTGCCACTAAATTATATGGCATCCACTATCTACTGTTTTACAGAATATAACTGTTTTGTGAAATACCATTAGTGATGTGCAATATAGCCTAAATAAATAGCTTAATATTTTATGTTTCTCTTTCTCTTCCCAGTCTTATTTTGTCTTATTGTCTATGTTGTCAAAGGTCCTATCTGAAGCCCTTTACCTGTCCACAGTTGGTGAAATTAATCTCTCCCAATTTGGACATTTAAAAAATTAGTTGTCAGGGTCCAACCAGCCACCCTAGATTGGCCTTGTAGACAGTGAAAAAAAGAATGATCACACATTCAAGTTAAGTGTCCAAGTTAAATGAGACAAATTTCTGTTGGCAGTGCATACTCCTCTTATGTGCCTAACCTGGAATGCAATTAATAACTGTTTGGTTAGGTAAAAAGACTGTCTCCCATAGATAAAGTTCCTAAATACAAGCTACCTATTTTAAAAGTATGCACACTTCATTCTTTTCTTCTAAAACCAGACCGTGTTTTATTATTGAGCTGAGCTTCTTTATATTTATTATTAAATGTGAATATAGGTAATTTCCATATGAATAGACTGATTTTTGATCAATTCAGAACGAGAAGTTTGCTATTATCATTGTTAACTTTACTGAGCTAGCACTGATGGATCTTAGGATGACTCCTGAAGAGGTAGGAAGCAGATACAAGGCTGACTGCAAAGTTCACTGTAAGGAAGAACATAAGCATGCAAAGTCTCACGCTTCATAGAATTTGGAGAGAGTCACTTTCTTGTTCTTTTGGCATAATAGACTTTAATTCATAGCCCCTGCAAGTTTGCTACTATGCAGTTGCTAAGTTCTGTCATCTTCATTTAACACTGAATTTTCATCTAAAATGCCATGATGTCCTATAAGCAAATAATATTAAAATATGTGTCTTTGGGTCAGAGACTAAATTAGTCAAAATGTCAGTGTATACAATAATAAACACAGATAAGAAGACGAGATCCATGCAATTGACAGGCATAAGCAAATTTTAATAATTTTGTCCAGATTCTGTGGCCAAAATTCAACAAATAACTGGAGCATGGGCTTAATTCCTTATAAATTAAATAGGATATCTAACATGCACAAAGACTACGCATTCCTAAGCACTTTGCTTTTTTTAAGCAGTTCTCTCCTTGCCTCCCTTGCAAATACATGCATCCTAATCCTCCTTATGGAAGAGAAAAAAATTAAATTGACTCTTGTTTACAATAATCCCACAGGCAGTATGCTAATATGAGTGTATAGTGTAACCTGAGTTGATAGAGACATATCTTTTCCTATTACCAAACACTGGGCTAGTGCAAATGCACATACTGCATATCAACATTACAGAGGCCTAGTGCATTTTATTTTGTATTCAGACATACCTATCTGCTCAGTCTTAGAGCTTTCTGACAGTTAATAATCTAGAGGTACCATTGAAAATACAGTCTTCTTTTTGGATCCTTGAAAATCTCATATTATTATTGAGTTGTAATACGTTTGTTGTCTACAAGCTTTGTAGAAACAAAAGTAATGGTGGTTTTCAAGAAAATACAAAACAGAGAGCAGAGTTCAGAAGAGGTATCTTTTTTTTAAGATTGCAATAATATTCTTTATTTATACTGGAAATAGCCCTGCTGATAGAAATATCTTTCAAGCCACTGCAGAGTTTGAAGGCTTCTATTGTTCCTGCCTCTAGGACAGCTGATGATTCCTCCTGTCATCCTCAGATGGCTGAATCTGTCAGTATTGGAGCTCTTCTGTTTTGCTAGAGTGAAGAAAAGAAACCAGGTAATACTTGCTTCTCATAAAAGGTGACTTGATTGTGCTGGATGTAGAACAGGAAGAATTCTTGTAATTTTAGGAGAAATGGGACTGCTAAATAACACCTCAACCAAAGAAAGGTTCTGTAACTAAAAAGAAGGTATTTTTAGCCTCAGGAAATATTTGGCTTGCATTGCTCCATTATCACACTTTCTTGCTTGCTTGTTTTCTTGCTTTCTTGAGCTTTCTTCCTATTAGCTATCTGTTGCTGGGTTTTGATACACTTATTTCTTTCAGCTCTGCAGCGCAGGATATGTGCAACACGTCCACCTGTCATATTTCTTCTGTGCACCTGAGCCTATTTTGCTGTATAGCTGTAGTGACTCCAATGAAGTCAAGTAGAAAGTGGTTATTCTGAACTGAGACTTAAGTCTACTCAGCTCAGTTCAGCAGTGGTGCACAAGTGAAGATTCATCACATCTAATTTTGGATATCTGAAAGTTTTTTTGTCTAATCTTCTTCTGCAGAGAATGGAGAGAGATATACACAGGGAACAGTTCATCTCATCCTGAGCCACAAAATATGAATCACCATCTGAAGGTTCCTCTTCCTAACCTCTGACTTTGAAGTGAGATGAGGTGATTATTTTTACTTAAATATGTCTATAAATGACTCTAAAGCTAAAAGTGTGTAGGAACATTGAGGTAACACTAGTATGTTGAAAATACTTAAAATTACAAATAAGCATGGACTGTTATTAAACTTATTTAGGTTCACTAAATTTCCCTTTAAATTTGGCTCTAAGTCAACTACAGCTAGTAGATTGTGAACAGCTGTGGTTTCATAACATAAATCTCTTAGACAGGGGAAATCATTCAATCAAGTTAGTAAGAAAATTAGCATCTTTACGTTTCATTTTCTCTCTTGTCTCTCAAAGGAATTTCATTAGGACTGAGAGAACTGATGATGTTGGATTTGCAGACCAGGGACAAGCTATAGTTGGTCTGTGAAATCATGGATGTGCTTCAGACTTAGTTTCTGTTGATAATTGAATCTAGTCTACCATTAAATTCATTATTTCAGATTTACTTTAAAATGTGAAACTGTAATTAACATAGTATTTTGCTGCCTACCTTGCTCATGTGACAGATCAGAAAAAGAGTGGGAAAGTTGTGATCCCTTCCTGCCTCAAGCAATTAATAAACAAAATTCCAGATTTACCTTCTTGCTAGCTGACTCAGAGTGATTTCCTGTGAGGCAGATCATGCTCCACAGAGGCGTGCTCGGAGTCCCTCTGTGATCTAATGCAAACAGGCTGTGGTGTAGTTGTGCCACTGCTGATATTATTCCAACCTGTGCTTATAGGGTAGGTTACACTGTCACTCTCTCATGTTTCAGTTACCTGGGAAGAGAATGTTCCATTTGCGAATCAGTTATTTATGGGATATAAAACACGTATGCACATATTGTGGTATGATTTTACCTTAGAAAACATTCAATTGATTTTTTCCCATGTTGTTTCAAAGTGTGAAATGAAATTAATTTAGCACGCATGCTAATAGGATTCTGCTTTCTTCTTTTAGAGAAAGCACGGATTTTAAAATGCCCTTTCTAATATTCATTTTTCCACCCACTAGGTCATTCCTTTCATTAACAGCAATTAAAATTAAATCTCTGTGCTCGTAAGCTTGCCCTGTGTAGATGAACCCTCATGTCTTATTAATATCAGTGGTTTAAAATACTCTGTTGGAAAAACCTAGTTATATAAGAAATGGGTTCATAGGTGGGCAGATAGAAAGACAGATAAAAAAAATAGTACTCATCTTCGTCTCTAAAACCATGAACATTCACAACTGTTCTAGAGTTCAGGATTGAATGCCCTAAAGTATAACTAGGTATGTGTTTGCTATTTATTATTTTTTTTCTTACTAGCAAAGACATTATGATATATCAGAAAAATATAGCATATTATGTGACACTTCCTGCAAGCTGCTTGTATCTTTTGGTTACAGCAATGGTCCATATGTTTGACATCCTCTATGTAACCCAGTGATACATCTTTAATTGTAATTTCATGCCAGGATGACTGGCAGGCTCTGTGAACAATGACAACAACTACTACTTCCTAAAATTCTTTGGTAAACTATAGGGAAATTTTCATCTGTCTCTGTAATCTAAAAAATGTATAGTTTTCATGGAGTATCACATTCTTGTACTTTAAAAACCAGCCTGACTAGTGAGTGAAAAAAAAAAATGACTTCATAGGGAGTCACAGAAAGGATAGAGAAATATGTCTCTATACAGTCTGAGAATTATTTCCTGTGGTAACTGGGACTGCTATTAATTTAAAATTCAGTCCTCATTTATTAATCTGCAATATCCTCTAGGGGATGTTTTGTGAACAGAGACTAGCATCCAACAAAAAACAAGCCAAAATCCTTTATTTTCCCTGGTCCTTACTTTTCTCATAGACTTTAAAACTCGTAACCTTGACAAGGACTTGATACTATTACATGTGTAAAGATGCAATCAAACCTTCTACACTACTGGAGTCTGCACAGTTATTGGTAGATAGGAAGTCCACAGCACCAAGGATTTTCTGAAGCCTGTGAAAAATTGGTTTTTAACTTTTTCTTTCTTTCTTGTACATCTAACATCTTTCAAAACTTTGAACACAATTCTGAGTCTGTTAGAAGAAATCAACAGGCTGGATGGCAAATTGAAATTTCATACAGAAAGATGGGTTTTGGGAGGTAAACAGCAGCCAGATTTAAGGTTGTGTGTGTGTTTCTCTTAGCCCCAAATGATTTGCTTTCTGTTAAAGCTTAAAGCATTCATACTTGCTTGATAGTTACAGCTGAGGTAATGACTTTAAGTATGCCAATTTGCACCGACTGAAGATTTGTCCCTCTATTTCCAAACTTGTTTTCCAGCTGTCATGTTGGTCTGCACAACACAGTTCTCGGTGTTCTCACTACTTCTCTTGTTTAAAATATAACGGTTTGCTCCATTTTACAAAGAGAGCTTGCCACTAAAAGAGAAAAATAATGCTAGGTACACTGTCTTAGCAAGTCTGTAAGGTTTGTAATATTATTGTAATACAGATGCTTGCCCTGTCTAGGTCTGTGGTTGCCTGCCTGAAAGTGCTATATGATTTCCAAGCAGGTTCATTAATATACTAGCCTGTTAACATGAAAAGCAAAGAAAACAAACTGGTTTAGGTTTATTTATTGAATTAAGTCCAGAAAATGCATCTCTGTTCTTTTATTGAGTGGCTGTGGGCTGAAATGTGGCATACCTTTAGGAAAAACAAATCAAGGATTATTTAAGTGGTTGTTTACTTCAAGAAATGCAAAACATGCTGTTTGAGAAGCTGAATCATTAAAACAATTGCAATGGGATACAGTGCTTTTCACATGGAGATGAAAATCTTTACATAGATCATCTAATATATTTATACATTTTCTGCCAAGGTATTAGATCACCGAGATTCTTGAATTTGAATTCCATGTAAATTGCTGGTCAAACTGACTGACAACTAGATACTTCATAAACTTTTACGAAGACCTGCTATCTTAAAGTAATTGTAATATTATACACTTGTAGTTACACTCCTGTCTTTCCTGGGGTTGGATATATATGAAGGACGGTGTTGTTTGCTCACAATATTTCATTTTTTTCTGAAGGGATGAACTTTGTACTTTGCCTTGAAAATGGGTGAGTTTCATGATTGTTTCCATCCTCATGTGAAACAGTGCTCCAAAGCTCCTTCTGACAGCATAATTTGCCTGCCTAGCTGATCACTCCACCACCCTGGAGGAGTGGGTCTTTTCACACAGTGATAAATTATTATCCCTGAAATAAGCTGGATCTAGGGCTTTGAAGATTAGGATTAGAACAAGGAATATGATTTAGCATTCACGCAAGAGCCAGTATAGTGTTCACAGCACTGGGATTATGAACCAAAATTGACTTATTTTGCTTAGCAAGCAGAGTGACAAGTTTTGATCAGCTGCCCATTGAAGGCTATCATTGGCATGGCCAGCGCAGAATGCTATAACTGTGGAGCCTGGAAGCCATGAATATGTACAAAGCTATTGCCAAGTAGGCATCTGAGAGGATGTTCATGGGAGCAGCCTGCTGGCTTATCATGGATGGTAGAATTTATTTTTGACAGATTTCTTACTTGGGAGGATGTCAGCTAACCCTGAGGCTGTGAAGTCACTTGACAGTCAGGAAACAGACACCTCATTTGAGGACATTGTCCTGGCTTTGGCTAGTTCTTAAAAATGTTATCCATTTCCTTCTAACCTCACTTCTGTCTTACTCAGATTTAGTTTCAGCCAGATGAATTTCAATTCAGAAGCTGATCTCCTGTAGGCACTGAGGCAGATGGGAAGCAGTGCTGTTAGGGTATGATGTGAAAGATGGTTTGAACTGAGAGTCAGTAACACACTGTTCACTGCAGCGTTTCAAAAATATCTCCTGGTAGTTTCACATTTATGGCTACCAGAATAAAACAGGAAACTGGAGAAGTTCACCAGCAAGGAGCCCAGATAAGAGGTGCTGTTACCAGTCACAAACATTTTGGATCATTCACAGTGAAATGATTTGATCTGGCTCCATGCAGTTCTCTTGTAGCTGCGTGACGCCGCATTCAGTGGCTAGTATGGCAAATATAGCTGCAAGATTCAACAGCAGAAGTATGGGAATGTTATCACAGTCTGGGAATAGCATGTTGTAAATATAAAAAAATATAGCAGAATCATTCCCTAGCACTCCCTCTCTCCTAAATATGGTTTGAACCTCCTTAAGAAATTATATGATGGCAGTTTTATGTAAAATTGTCCTTTGTCACTGTTTCCTCTGGGAGGTAGATTGGAACAAACGGAAAGTATAACAATCACATACAAAAAGCTGTTCTGCCATCTGTTTATTTATTTTTGCAATTCTTTGTATTACAGATTTCTGTCTGAAAAAAAAAAAACTATTAAAACTTGTTAAAGTTTTCATTTCCTCATCTATTTGCATTTCAAATAACTATGGAATAATTTGAGTGCAACATTGACAATAACATAATAAACTGATCAAAATGGACAGGAAAGGATGTCGTAGAATATCAGATTTATTTATAGATAGTCAATTTTCAGTCCTTGCAGACCTACAACTCAAGAATAAATTGGATGGGATAGAATTTTGTAAATATGTGAAATAAAGAAATTGCTTCCTGTGAGTGCCAGTCTCTTCATTTTTCTATCTAGAACAATCACTGAGGAAATGTTAATTTAAAAAAAAACCCAACCAACCAAACAAACAAAAAAAACCCAAACAAACAAGGAACAAGCAATGTCATACTTATGGTATACATACAGAAGTATACTTGAGGTATATATACAGAAAATGTTTAGCACTTTTCTGTCTGTGAGGGAAGAGACAAAGTCAGGTCCATCCAGAGATGAGAAATTCTACGAAATATCATGTTATAGATATAGTCTCACCTGGATGACACTATGCTGTTCTTGTCCCCTGATGATGAAAGTTAAAGTTTTACTACTCGGCAGAACTGCTTATGAAATCCCACAGTGGAAAATAAAATAAATCTTTCATTGCACTTCATGCAAGCAATGGTCTGTTCTAAAGAACAGTGGGGGCAGGCCTGAAATTGCTGGGGGTAATAAACATTCAAATTTGATATGAACTCAGAAAACTTCTCTGAATACTATCCTCAGTCCCTAAATCCTGACAAAATACCTGCAGAAAAAACAATTAATGTGCTAATCTACAAAGCAGAGATAGTCCAGAATTTTCTTAAACATTGCTGATATCCAAGATGCCAAAAGAATCTTCCCAGCCTTGCCTTTCCCTGCTAAACACTGTCACTACAAAAGCTTATAGTACATGTCTGTGAGCTATGCTCTCCACTGATTTCACCTACTGAGTCCAAATAATTGCAGACTTCTTGTTTATGTTTCTGTTTTGTATCCAGTGGGGCTAGATGAAGGGACTGTTAGCCCTGTGGAAAAACAAGGAACTGCTGTTTTTACCTGAATCCCATTCTTCAATGCCTAGATGCATGTCCATCTCAAAAGCTGTATAATTTGGCGGGGAGGGAGGGAAGGGAGCGAGGAGGGAGAACAAGTGTCCCGTACAACAGATCATTGCTGGTCTGTGCACTGAACAGACACACATCACACAAATCACAGTAGAACTTCATACTGTTAGCAAGGAAAGCATTTCTCAGATTAATAATTGAGAGCAAAAGTTACCTCACTGAAACACTGGAAAGGGAAGACAAGGCTCAGAGAATGAAAATGGATTGCAGGGTTAACAGAGGCACCCTCGCACGAGGGAATTACTTACAGACTACAAAATAACTATAATAAATTTGGAGAGATGTGAGGACAATTCTGGGAATTTATCAAACCTTGACAGTAGGCCATGTATGTAATCACAAAAGAGTAATACACTCTAACCCTGGCCTCTGCCTCTCCTTTTTTTCTCTCTGACATCATCCTTTCACACACAAGTAGGAAAAAAAAATAAAAAAGGTGGAGTTTCAATAGTCCGTTTCCAACACAAACAGGAAAAAATAGATAGCAATTTGTATGGTGCTTCTTTATAAAGATAATCCTATTCTATTATAAAAAAAATGCCCTGTATTGATTCCTGTTTCATATTTATTATCAGTCTGGTTTACTTGCACTTTTTCTATTTAGTAGATCCAAATTATTTAGGGTTTGGTATTAAGAAATAATTGTAGGGTGATGGTGGGTTGCATTTCCATGGTTTTAATCACAATAAGCCATGTGTGGGGAAGTGCATGTTGAAGAGTATTTGCAAAAGCCACTTGGAATCAGCCCTTGCTTTGAGAAGAAACATATCACATGATGGTGAATCCAGTGCCACATGAAGCGAATCTCCTTCTGACTATTTGCACTTGCTTCCTGAAGAGAACAGAATGCAGATGACACTGTAAAAATGTAAAAAACATTGGATGGTATAATGTTGGTCCTGACATAATCTTAAAAGATTTGGCCAAGAATCTGTTCACCTGATTTCAGTGTTGAGTTCACTAGAACAACCTTTGTCTCCATTAGCTACCAAGGAAGCCCAGAACAAAGAAAATCCTAACTCAGTTATGTCCTTAGTATTAATTCAGATGAATTCTGCCTTTACAGCTTAACTCAGCATGGCAAAACAAAGAAGGCTGTGTGGCTAAGGATACACAAATAAAATGCAAGTTTTGTACAAGACAAGTGACATACTAAGAAGAAAAGTGAGCTCAGCAAAAGCAAGAAACAGCAGACACAACAATGATGTCACATTAACAGTGACGCCACTTGGAAACAGGCAGAGAAAAATAATGAAAAATCTCTCCATGCCCATAGATCTCCCATAACTAGTTCAGAGTACATGGTAGATAGACAAGATTTTCTTTTCATAGTCCATTAGAAGGCAGAGATACACATACTATTATAAAACACACTACATTCTCTTAGAAGTCACTATATATTTCTGGCAAAAAAAAAAATGTACTTTTTATACATCACTTATGGTGTGGAAAATGTCATTTTATAACTAGATATTTTAAAAAATACAGTACTGAAATGGAACCCAGGTGTCTACATCCAAATATAACCATCCAGCTGCTGCCTGATCTTGATTTAACCCTAAATTCCATGTCTCCACTTGGCTTCATAGTCTCCCTTTGCATGGAGTAGTACATTCCTACAAGGCCATATGTCTTGAATTCCTGAGATTAACTGGAGTCAGAAACTTCTTCTAGGGTCCCTGAAAGGTCTCCTCTATTATTATCTTAACATGCTAAGCTCCTTTAGGAAGCAGTCTTTAAAAAGATCACAGTAACTCTGCTATACTAGTCAACTGCTGCTTTAGTCAGAAGTGGAAGAGCCTGCATTTAATTGATTCTTCAGTCTGAAGAAATTCAAACCACTTTTTCCAAAAGGCTGCCTTGAGCCTTGAGCATTCATCTGTGAGAGATGTGGGGAAGTGTGGGTAGAATTAAAGGTGATGAGAGCCTTTTCCTGTTGGAGCTGAGGCATTATGCAGCAATGAATTTATGATTTGTGTGGCAAAGAGTGCAGAAGGGTAGGTATGACTATCCAACAACTCCACTCCCTTTCCCGTGAGTATTTTTAAAATACTAGAAAAATGTTTCTAACACCCAGAAGAATACCTTAGCCTCTATACCGCGTATTCAGGTCATCTTTTTTTTCCTGTTCTTCCCTAATGACCCCCAGTTTAGTTTCATTAACATGAATGTGTTATGTAAATGAATCTGAAGTGTTGCTCTAAGTTTTCTTGCCTTAAATTGGCATTCAGCTCCATCCTACAAGATAATTCTAAAGAGGATAGAGAAACTGTTATTAAGGAGCAGTGCACAAATATAGATCAGGGAAAAAATCTAACGTTGCTTTAGGACAGAGTGATATCTCAGATGTCAGTGGAAGTTGGACTATTAAGAACCATTAGCTAGGAGCTCATCATAGGGTTTAGATTACACCAAATAGACACAGTCATAGAATGATTTAGACTGAACAGGACATCTGGGGGACATCAAGTAACAACCTCCTACCACTCAAAACAAGGGTAACTTCAAAATTAGACCAAGTTATCCAGGCCTTGTCCAGTTGAGTTCTGATTATTTACAAGGACATGGACTACTACACAGTCTCTCTAGACAGCTCCTCCTAGGGCTTAAAGACATGCAGGGTGAAGAGCCTTTTCCATGTATGTATTCTGAATTTCCTTCACTGTAACTGGCAACTATTGCTTCTCATGCTGTCACTACACCTTTTCAGTGAGTTTGGCTCCATCTTCCCTATCACCCCTCTTTATGCAGTCTCCAGGCTAAACAAATCCAGTTTCTTCAGACTCTCCTCGTAAGTCCTACGTTCAAACTCCTAGAGCATTTTAGCAGTCTTCCTCTAGATTCTCTCTAACTTGCTAGTATCTATCACTCACAGTGGTGCCCTAAAATGCATATAATATTCCAGAAACAAGCACAAAAGTTCCAGGAAGATGGAAATAAATACTTCTGTTGATTTGCTGTCTGTACCCCTAATAATGCAGTCCCATATATAATTAAACTTCTTCACCACAAAGGTGCATGATGACTCAAGTTCTACCAGTTTATTAAGATAGGCTGCCAGTATTGTTACATGCTATATTCAGTTCCAAGTGCAAAGCTGTGTTGCCTCTGCTGAGTTTCATGAGGCTTTTGTCAGGCTGCTCCTCCACCTTGCTGTGGTCCCATTGAATGCAGTATATCAGGTGCTGCTCCCAGTCATTCAGACCTATCATATCCTACATATGTATCTAGATATAATCTAACACCTGAATTCTGATGTCTGTATAATTCAAGGGCCTCTTGAAATGAAAATTTTGCAATAAAATATCATAGCAATAGTTAACAATAAAAGATTTTGACTGAAAACTAAAGTATATTCCAAGTGAAAGGCCATGTTGGTAAGGGATAAAAATGTTCAGCAATATATATATGTATATTTATTAGACAAAGGTATGTTTAATTTTGATTTTGGAGGAGTGAAGTGGCTTGCTTTACCTTGTGTGTGTGTGCACATGGGTGCCAGCAACATTGATGTCTCTTTGATTTAGCTTCAGTTAAAATTATGTTTTGTTAATGTCTCTGCTCATGTTACTTTATTTTGGTATGTTTATGACCTTTCCCTTAGATTTCTCAGTGTCTGACTAATCACACACATCCCTTGTAACAGCTTTTGTGTAGTGTCTTCAAATCATATCTCATCTACTAAGAGATTCTCTACAAATTGATAATAGACAATGGAAGAGTTTTTTTCCAATACCAGAAAATAGGTCTACATATTTTCTTCAGGGTTTTGTCCTCAGAAGCAGCTCTGGATATTACTGTCAATGCTGTTAAATAAGACAGGACTTTCAAATCAGATTGACCCATTTGTAGTTTGAGTCTGAATTTTGATACTCTTATCTCAAAAAATCTGACAGGTGAATATCTATTAAATTTACAAATTTCAGTTTTCAGCTGCTTGAGGACAGACATGTTGTGCTATTTTTGGCACTGTAGAATACCATTTCCAGCCTTCAGCTCTCTTTCCATAAAGATGTGGGTTTATTCATATAGCCTTTGACTTAAGGTGCTGTATAGTTTCCTAGGGTCATGGCCTGGGGGATAATCTTGCTGCATTTACTCTTTGGAATAATCTCTTGCAGAGTCCCTACCTCTATAAGATGTCTATTTTATTTTTTTTTTTAATCATTGTCCTGTTTTTTTTTGCATGCACTGTCTTTTCAAGACCATTTACTCTTTTTAAACTTAAACAGTGTATACCTACTTCTAGCTCTAGTTCAAATTCCACACATAGACACAATTTCTTTCATGCTCACTCTGTAAAAGCTACAGCCTTCTTTGTATCAGAACACTGACTCAAAATTTTTAGGTGAAATGAGGTGAAATACCTAATGTCCAATTCATACCATAGTCTGGTTTAGTATGGGTAAGTTTAATTCTGACCACAGTAATTCTAGAGATGCAACGATTTGTTTTCTGAGAAATGTGTTTTTCTTTCTGGATGCACGCTGGATTGTACATCTATATCCAACTGGAAATTAGTATCTGTCCTATTTGTTTTTATGAGGATGTAGTCATGCAGAGCTGTGTTGCCTGTTACTCTGCAAAGACTTCTGCTTGACCAGAGTTGATATTATCAGTCCTTGAACATGCAGTTTGTCTTCTACTGATGCTCACAAACTCCTGCTATGAAACACAGTCCTTTGCAGTTTTGACTTTTTTTTATTATTTTGGAAGGTATTGCCATGTCCTGTTTTAGCAGACTGTCATTTGAGTTCTGTCATATGATACTCTGGAGCAAGTGTCTTTTATTCTCCCATGTTGGACACTTTTGTACCCACAACATCAGATCCTTGAGCAAATAAGATGACCTATATGACTCTTTTATCTTAGAAAAATCTTGGAAAAGGATTAATTTTAGGTAGTTGTCATCTTTGTTGATGTTTTCTATTTCTTTTTTTCATTCATTTGGTCTTATAGGAAGAGCTGAAAAACATCCAGATTGTTTTTTCTGTCATTGAATAATATTTTTTTCAGTAACGTGAGTGGGTTTTTTACCTCCTTTTGGTACTTTTTAGTTCCATCTACATTGTCAGCCTAATTCACCACTGTACTTTTTAAAAAGCCCTATTTTTCTAGTGAAGAAAATGTGAAATTTTATGAATTGTTAAAAAATAAAACTGAACTACAAGTTTAAAAGTGTCCCCAAGGTAAGTAGTTGTCATGCTTAGCTTTCTTACACGTGTAGTACAGTAGACTAATCCCACTGCAGATGTCTTGTCCAAAAAACATACATTGTCTTCATCCATAGTGGAAGGAGAGTGCTCAGACTTTGCATACAATAAGTCAGCTTACCTGTGTTGGACCTTATTTTAGGATGAATGTAATGACTCGCTGGTGTGGAAACCCCCTGGTATCCTCAGAAGTAAAGGCAAAATATAGAGGACAAGTTGTCAAGGATATTTAAATTCTTTGCCCTGCTTGTGTTGGTTTGGTACATCACTGCGTATGGTAATAACATTTAAAACCAATATAACTGCTACCAAGTGCTGTATAGGGTAAGCTTACTCTACAAAATACTGCATGGTATAGATGTAAACTTAGAGCCCTCAGAATTAGTAAGATTGTGAAGTCTGCAACCTAAGTGGTCAAAAGCAGCATCTGTCTTCATGAATAATTCATAGAATCAGAGAATGATTTGGGTTGGAAAGGCCAATTGTTGGCAAGATACCTATTTCCAACCCCCCAGCTCTAACTTCCACTAGACCAGGTTGCTCAAATCACCATCCAACCTGGCTTTGAACACTTGCAGGGAGGAGTCATTCCCAAGTTCGGTGCGCAGCCTGTTCCAGAGCCTCACCACTCTCACAGTAAAGAACTTCTTCCTAATATCGAATCTAAATCTACCCTCTTTCTGTGTAAAGCTATTACTCCTTGTCCTATCACTCCATGCCCTTGTAAAGTCTGTATCTGTTGCCTGTAGGTGGAATTCTCTATTTCAATGTCTGTAGTACAGTTGTAGTTAGAGATGTGTATATCAGAGCTTTGAATGCTCTCACTTGAAATACAGTACAGCAACCAAAGCAATGTCAGCATGTTTGAAAAATACCAAAGAACTCTTTTAGTATTACTAAACACTCTTCTGATAAAGGTTTTCTGCAAAAGGAGAATCAAAAACAGTTCTAACTAAAAAAAAAAATTTAGCAAATACGAGGTTTTTGTATTCCACATTTGTTTGTAACATTTATTATATTTGCTGTGAGCAGCTGACTTGTTGAGAGTGAATTACTGAATTAAATTAAGTATCAGAAGATCCAACTTTAGCAACAATTCTCAGTGGCAGCTGTGACTCCAGAGTTATTGCTTTCTTAATAGTTATGGCATTCTTCTTGGTTTGAAACTGAAAAGAGAAAAAAAAAAGGAGCTAGAATAGATGTAAATATTGCACAAATATGTGCACAATATTTTCAAGTCTTAATGAAGATGTAGGTTTTGACTGTCTGATATTAGGGTGAGTGCTCGATCACAGTTTGTGCTGTTCTGGTCTCTTAAAAAGGAGTTCAATAACATATTGGAAAAACAATGTTGATCTGTTTGCATTCTTGGTTAATTACCATGTTCACTTTTGCAGCAACAGAATTAACCATCAGAATGAGAAAATCTAACAATGTGCATGAGCTGAAGATCTGCCAGCTGTCATCCAGCAAATCTCAAGCAGAATTCCAATGGCCAAAGTCTGTTTTATCTGGAAAGTCACACTTGAAAATAGTTTTTTTTTTTCTAAGATACCTTGACCACAAATGTGTTACACAATCAATACTGTGAGAAACTAGCAGTGTGCAATACCAGTATTCTTTGAGCTCCTTTCTGTCCTGGTTCTGTTTAAAAAGGGGTTCAGGGCAGGACCCACACAGAACAGAACTATGTACTCGCCTCTCCCCCCAGCCCTGAGAGAGAGAGAGAGAGACACTTTGGAAAAAAAATGAAGTATATTGTTTAACAAGGAACAGAAAACGAAAAAGGGAGGTAAGGAAAATAATATATACAAAGAGTAGGGGAAAAGACAAAAAAAAATATACAAAACCCTCAGAAATAGTTCCAGGGTCCCACAGAGTGAAAAGACAACTTCCCTCTCCGAGTGCCAACGCAGGAGTGATTTAGCACCCACTTTCTGCCTCTTATCAGAGTGTGTGTGGGAAGGGGAGGGAATACAATGGTTCACCCTGACCCGGGGTCCTCCCAGTTGCTGGAAGGTCACGCCCCCATTCCAAGCCTCAAACCACAACAATTTTGAAGCAAAAAACTATGTAATTATCCTTTAAAAAATATTGGTTTAATAGAGATTTAGTTTAAAATATTAGAATAATCTGGTTTGGCTAACCCTGCATAAAAGGATCCAGTTTCTATTAGATTGCTGCTAATTCTCATTCCTCAGATTAAGATATCAATCCAACTAAAACTGAGTAGCTGAAGAACATAGCAGGCTGTTGCCTAGAATGGAGGATGAACATGGAGGAAAAACACAAATTAAATTACAATGCAACTTTTTGTTTACCAAATATTTTACTGCAGAACAAATTGACCAGAAATAACATGTTGATCCTAATTCTCAGCTGGCTTGCCTCTGCTGACTTCCTAACAAACTAGTGTGATATATATATTTACAGAGCAAATGCTGGAATGCACAAATATGAATTACACTCTAGCAGAAAATTAACTGTAGCTGAGAAACTGACCTCTTGAGTTTGTAGCAGATTAAGAGACAAAAAAATGACCTATTTTTAACCATTTCTTCAAAAAATGAATGTATAATTCCTGTCAGATTTGCCTCTCTTTTATAAAACAAGGTGATTAGTACATGAAGACAATATATAAACCAACATGAAGACAAGATATAAACCAGAGTTGCTTCAAAAAGGCAAGCTATTTTCTTTGCCTGTATTGCGATAATTTGTATTAGTTCCAGAGTTATATTAAAATAAAGAATTAATTAATGTTATTTAAAATCCAGTAAGTTTGAATTAGGTACAGGTATCTAATGAGCCATCATGTAAAAACATTAAAACCCAGTGATTGATATGGCCAAAGACTGCAGCATATATAATTTACAAGTTTGTTCATCACCATCAAGACTATATGAATCTGTTTTCAAGGGGTGCTTGCTTTGCTGCCAGATATGTACTCCCAACAGCATTTCTGAAAATAATCATAAGAAAGTATGATAGTCATCAGTTAGCACAGCCACAATCCCAGACCATTTTAGAAATTGTTTGCATTTGTGATTTACCCAGCCCAGTAAATATCAAGTAATCCAACTTCGGTCAGTGGAACCATTTAGAAACTGCAAACTACTGCAACTGTTGTCTTAAACTTAGTTGGCACTTTAGTTGGTTTGCTGCACTAATAATTATTTTCAGAGACCTTTACTTCACTATATTTAGTCATTGCTGGTGAATGCAGTTGCATTGGCAGCTAGATGCTTCTAATGTTGCCTCTCAATATTATGCAGCTTACTGCTGAAGTGTTTTTTAAATAGATTATTTACTTAACATGAATTACTTTCTATGCATTAGTTAATTCTAACACACATCTAGAACTTTAGTCTGTGTTCTCAGGGTTTCTGCAAAGGAAAGAAGTCATGTAACAGAAATAAAGCTATACAAAGATCCTACGTTTCAGTATCTAGGTCCAGAGTTACAAGTCCACCTACACAGATCTCCTTCCAGTACATTTCATTAAAGTATTGTTGAATATTCTATCCTTTTAAAATTCTACTCAGGAATGACTGAAGATGCATCATATGGAAATGCCTTAGCATTTTCTGTGTTGTTAAAAGGAAGTGTCTGTCCTTACATCACTTAAGAAAATGCAAGTGCATGTGCCGAGTAAAGTCTGATGTTCAGGTCGGTGTTATGGTGTGTTTACAGAGACTGAAATCAGGAAGAACAACAGCAAAGCTGGTGCTTTAGACACAAAAATTAGGGATCATCATAAACCACTTTTACTCCAAAAAAGTAAACAGAACCACAGCACTTATTTTTATGCCATTAATCTGGGAATATTGTTTATTCAGCTTTAGCCGGTACAAATCTGTTCTGCTGAAATGCTAAATCGAGGTTTACAGAAATGGCTGGGAAATTAGATGTCATTATCTTCAGGTCTTGCTCTTTCTGCTCTGCAAGTGCAACCATCTGCAAACAACAGCTCCCTAACAAAGACTCTGATGATTCACACAAACAAGATAGATTAAAAAGTCTGAATGAGTGGATTCTAATCTTTACTCCCAGGGTAGATCGTGAAATGTGTGATCTAATTTTAGCGCAAAGGAATCTTCAGATAGTGATGACACAATGAGTCATCCAACCAAACCATCATGCCTTTTTCTGATAATATTGGACTGCTTACGTAGCTATCATTATTTTTTTTTAAGTAGATATTGTATTCTAGAAGAATTGACATGTTTGCTCTGGGTCTATAACAAGCACAAACTTCAGTTTTTACTGCTCTGGTGTGGAAAAAAGATCTTAGCAGTATTGCTGTGCTGTGAACAATTGATAGGCTAGATACACAAAAGGATATAGGTACCACGTGGTTTTGCATTGCTGCATGCTGAGCTTAGCTATGAAAAACATTTCTCCCTCTCCAAGCACAGTAATCTAGTGTTTAGGACACACAAAAAAGGCGAGACCAGCCTTAACACTATGCCCTGCCAGAGGATCTCAAGCATACAATTGCCACTGCCCCCCAAAAAAGATTTACACACAAGGAAGGCAGGCTTCTCGACTAGGGTATTGTCAACTCTTACTGACCAGTCTGAGTTGCTAGACCAAAGGTGAGGCATGCTCTGGCTACCCTGCTTCTTACTCCACTTCCTGCTCCAAGAACAATTGATGCTTTTAAATTAATTACTACTTACTTAATTTGGAAAAAAGAAAAAAAAAAATCTCCATTAGGCCATCCTTTAAAGGAAAGATTAGCTGCTAGGGTGAAGCTTCTTCTAAGAGCTGTACCTAGATGGAATTGCTCAAAGGCATTAAATAAAATGGTGCAGTCTCTGCATTATAAATGAAATTTTAGCTGAAATAATTCCTGGCTGTTTAGCCACAGTAAAGATGAGGCGATTTGAAAATCCAGAACTTTTGCATGTGAAGCATAATTTATAAACAGAAGTATCTCTGCAATTCAAGGATCTCCAAGTTGAAAACAGAGCTGGGTGTGGATTTTCAGGTGACTAGTTCGCCCAAGCACAAAAGTTTCCTCATAATACAATTTTGGGCTTAGTATTCATTATTTATATATATTCAAAGGTGTTTATAATGTGACACATAAGAAACCATTCTGAGCACTGGACCATAAAGAGACACTTTTAAGAACATTTAGGGTCCTTTCCACCATGGAACAACAGTGTCATATGTCCATTATTAAACTGTCGCTTATTCTCAATAGTATAATTATGTTTTCTCCTCTTCTATGACATGATAACATGTACCAGTATAGTTCTATTAACTATGTACACCATTAATTTTACAGTATCTTTCAGTACTTCACAGATTATAACACAGGTTTATAATTTATGACTATTGAATAATCCCTAAGGACTTGAAATCTGTCCAGCATCCCCTGGCTTTAAGTTTGCATAGCATTTAGAAGAAAGAATGCTTGAGGCATCTTGGTGGGTTTCACACCAGGAACAATGGTCTAAACCTTTTCCTGTGGTCTTAGAAGCAATCAATACAGTATGCTTCACATTCACGTGTTAGATTACTATCACTTCTCTGCTTAGTACTGTTCCTTGAAAGTTAGTGAGTTAGTAAGAGACTGTACACAGAAAAGTCGGTTTCTAGATTGATTTCTTTTTTTCCAAAAGAAGAATTTGAACTTCTGTTTGGCATCCTGTGTTGCCATGCTTTGGGTGACACTGGTGCAGGGAAGCTGCACTACTCATACTGAAAGAAGAGAGGAGTTGTGAAGACAGATCAATTACAGATGTAGGGCTCTCCAACCTCATTGGTCAAGCCATGCTCAGTAGTCCAGTTAACATTGGTTACTTTTTAGGTTCTCATGCTTCTATTTGCATCTTTCCTTGGACAAATATTTTAAATTCTTCATCATTAGGTGCTGTAGTTAAATTATATAAGATTTTTTTTTTTTTAAATTTTTTTTTTTAAGCAGCTGCCAATAGGGTGCTGCCTTTAACAGCAGTAGACTGACTGTTGTGTGCATTGACCTTTATTTGACATTGGATATTGTCTGAACAGGATTACTTGTCAGGTTCAAAAACAGGTGCAGAATTTTTGTGTTCTATATTTTCACAAGCACAGGGTGATCTCAGACTTTTTCAAAGCAATATATTCAGCTGCAGAAGCACAGGGTGCATAAGGACTTCTTTTTGACACATGGTAGTGAGGAGGAGTGGCAGAGACACTGCTTCTTTCTGCACTGTGTCCTCTTTGAGTTCTCCAGGAATCTCTGCATGTCTGAATGGATTTGAAGGTGCAATAAGGAAATGAGAAACCCCACAAGGAAACCTCTTCTTAGATACTTATTTCAGCATTGTGCAAACCTAATTTATCTCATTGTTTTAATTAAAACTAAAATTATAAAGTGGTCATTGGCTAACATTGGAAGAACCTTATAAAGAAAGCAAACATTTCCGATAGGGCTATATTCTGCTCTTTGTAACTCCAGCCTTACTTTTGATATGACTGTTCACTTAAAATCTACTAGAGGAGCGGTGTAAGTAAGAAACATTGTGAGAGTTTGCAAATTTGCTTCTCTTAAACAGGTTTGTGTTTGTTAGATGTCCAGAAGAAACTGATGCTCTTTTGCTATGCAGGCTGGATATGGATTGTTATTCAAACACAGCAATAAGATTCTTGGTCAAATTTAACTAAACCATCTCTCTACGCAAGCAATATGCTTTTGTGCAATAAATAACCCACTCCACAAGCTGATGAAAACTAATATATAGAAACATAGCTAATAGTTCACACCTACATAGGATCATTTACCAACGAAGAGCAATGTAACACTGCAGTGCTAATGGAAGCATCATTTCAGAATAAGACAAGGCAAAACAACTTAAGAAACTTAACAAAATTATAAGAAAACATAACAAGGAAATGAATCATCACCTTTTCCCTATGGTGCTGCCAAATACCCTGATTTCTGACTTAGCTGACTCTTCAAAAATATAAAAGTGTTCTTCAGTCTGCAATCCACGGTATATTCAAAGTGTCTATAGTACCGTGAACAGTATGTTAACCATATATAACAGAGGTAAAGGTATCAAGTAAAGCTGCTGTCACTGTTTTACTTAGTTCTGTCATTTTAATAACTCTTAGCACTGTATAGATTCAAAGCCAGGCAGATGTGTTCTTGACACATGTCCCTTGTAAGGTGAGTAAATACAATCCATTATCCTGGTATCACTGATGAGAAACTTAAGGAGGATTCTGAGTCACTTAAGAGCCAGATTCTGTTTTTTTTTGTTTGTTTGTTTGTTTGTTCTTGGTTTGGTTTGGTTAGTTTGGTTTCTTTTTTAACATTGAGGGACGTCTTCTTGGTTTACAGTATTAAAAGTTGTGACTTGGATTAGGATCTAAACTCAGTGATGTGAGCAGGGATACATAGTGAGTCGGTGGTAAAGATGATTCCCAGCCTTGAATTCCCTTCTGAAATTCATCTCATACTTGCCGACATTCAACAACAAACCATTTTCATTCCACAAATCTGATGGCCTAGCTAACAAAATGTCTAAGTACACCATCAGTACTTTCCTTTTAGCCTACACTCTACAATGAATACTGGACCCTGAAAATGAAATAATTGGTCCTGAGATGCACCTTACAAGGAAAAAGACTTCCTTCAGATTTAGTAAACCATTGAGTAGCTGCAGAAAACAAAAGCACAGGTGCAGCTGGCAAATATCTGTTGCTTTATACTTTATTATAATGAAAAGGAACAGCATGCACAGCAGCTTTGGGCTGTAGGCTTTGTCTGCTAAAGCCTTTGGTACCTCAGCAAGTACCCAGCAGCACCAGGGCAAGTCTGTAGTGCAGCAGCCTGCGTCTCTGCAGCATGCAAGGAAACCTTCTTGCCTTGTGCACCTGTGCTCTGAGCAAACCAAAAGAGGGGCAGACTCAGCACTAAAAAAAAAAAAAAGAACCTTCCTTGCAGGTTTTTGCTTGTACTCTTGACATTTACAGAGTGGTACGTTCTAGTATTTATTCTAATATTAAAAAAGTTCTCCTTCAGAAGGGTCTTGTCATTGCTTGACAGATGTGAGCATTGCCGGTAGATAAGAATACGTCTACAGAACTGATTTGAAATACATCTTCGAAATATTTTAATAGCCTATTGATTTTTTCCACATTAACCTATCCTGAAAAGGGAGAGCAAAAAGTGTGGGGGCTGGCTAGAGTCTGCTTTCTGTGCAGAATTTAGAAGTAATTCAATGCCTTCAAGTTTCTTGCATTTCTCTTACCCTTTAAGTGTGTCCTCCAAAGTTACTGTGATAGAAAGGTATTTGCATTTATACCCCATTTCATCTTTTACACCATAGAAACTATCTGATATCTTTTCTTCTTTCTCCCAGCTGGCTTACATTTACATTCGCTGTGTTTCTTGAAACGTACCATCATGGATCTCTGTTTTTCATTATGTCGGGGAGAAAGCTGATCCCTCAAGATCAGACTCTGCACTGGAGAAAAAGATGGCAATTGTCACACTTCCTCAATTCACCAGGTCTTTGGCATGGTGGCAGAGCAATTCTGAGCACTGCCTTGCAAACATATATTATTTCCCAGTGCCTCATCAGCTGCATCACACACTGAATATAAATTAATGGTAAATGCCAATCAACACTGGTTTATGCCTCCCTGTGCTGCCATTGTTGTTCCTCTGTGCTTTTATTGGATTTTCTTGTCCAACTGTATTTTCACCCACATTTTGCCTCATTCCCTTTGCATGAATGAGTAATGAAGGCATTTCTATTTTTGAATCTGGCAGCTCTGCTACACACTGACTCCTGTGCAGAAGTTCCATGGGAAAAGAGTGGCTGTGTAAGTTGGTTTTTTTTTTTTTTTTTATGATTACAGTTCTATCTGTGCAATACGTTACTAGCTTATCCTATGGACAAAAAGTCATTTATTTATGCAGAGGTAATGCACTGAGTTGATTAAATTTTGCCCCAAATTGATTACCATGAATTATATTTAAATTCTCATCAGTTCTTTCCCTGTTTTCAAGGTAACAGAGTAGAATCTATGAATATATGAAATAAAGATACTAAAAGAGGTTAGTCAGCAATTATTCAGAAAAAAAACTCTCTCAGCTATCCTTATTCTTTTTAAGCCTTTCTATGCAACCATTGTTTGCTAAAAGTGATAAAAATGTAGCTGAGCTAAATTTTATTTCATTCTGAGAACCATATAAATCTTCTTTTATTATACAGCATATCTCAAGTAGCAGGCAGGTACGTTAAAAAAAAAAAAAGTTATTTGCTGATTCCCTTTAATAATACCATTCTTTTAGATACTTGAGCTTACAGTCAAATGTAATCTCGACCCTTGACAGTCTTACTGAAACTTATGGACTCCAGTGGATTGAATGCCAGTACGAAATACAGAAATACTACAGGTTGTTCTCTAAGTGCTTTACTTGCATCCTCACTGTAAGGCTAAGCTCTGAGATAACACCTACTGACAGCTGCATCAGAATTAAAAATCCTCATTGTAAAACAGGTCAGACATCTGATGAGGCAAACATTATTTTATTTGTATTTTGGAGAGGGTCTGGAACACATGTTCGCTAATCACCTGCTTTTAAGATATTGAACTCAGGAAATCTGCATGGAAGTCAATAAAAAAGAGATAAGAAACCCTCACTTCTGGAAAACTGCTTTAAATAGAAGGAGAAGTTGTTTAAAGGTGGAACATCTGTAAAGAGGGTGAAAAAAATTCTTGTAATCAAAGGAGCAATCACAGAGATCTGTTTTTATCTGGTCAAGATTAATACTGTTTGGACTCCACCTGCAGAAATGCAGATCAGTTGGACAGTGTATTATGAAGCTTTGTTCTTTCCTATGAAGAACAAGACACTCTGCGTAACTCCTTACTCTGTCTTCTCTGATGGTGTGAAGGCTGTTCTCAAACCAGTGCTTAGTGCAAGCAGAATGAATTGGAGTTGCATTAAGAATGGAGAGAATTACTGTTCTTATTGAAAACAAGACCTCAAAGGTGACCCCCAGAAATACAATCACTCCAAGAGCAACTAGTTCAAACATCATAAAAAAAAATATACATTTTCAGTTGTGAAAAAATTAAGTTTTTAAGCAGCAGGAAAACAGCTTTCCCCAGGAACTGTTCTGGAAAAAATGCAACCAAAGAGATCTTCCTTTACACCAACTGTTCAAGAGGGAAAGTATTTAAATTGCCCACATAGCAAATTTGCAGTCCTGGAGCTATACAAAATGATTCAACCCTTTTTAGCTTCAAGTCTTTATCTCAAAGGCTTGCCTATTCTGTTTTGAAATTATTTTTGCAACCAAGAAGGAAAGAAGCTTGTTGGGCTGAATCCGTAACTCAGATGATTTCTGCATGTGAATGTTCAACATATATTTTTCTGATGTATGCTGCCCTAGCCATTTCCTGGAACTGTGGCTAGAAACAGCCCTTTTATTGCTCATTTCTCACTGCTAAAACTCAATGAAATTCAATTATCACAAAAACAGTCAGTAGGCTTCAATTTTGCATGTCCTGTTACTTTTTAAATTTGGATTGCCTCCCGATTGCTGTCACAGCTACTGCATTGTCTAAATCAATTACCATAGCATGCTCACTAAATCGAGAAATGTTGTTGTGAATGCATAAGAGGTCTCAAGTATCAACATGCCAGATACAAACAGGGAGAAAATAAAAGGTAGGGGAATTTTTCATCTACTACAAAACTTTACTTCTTTGTCTGATTTCCTTTGAGGATTCACCAAGGGACAAATAATACTTCACCTTTTCTGCCTGCATGTTTGTTTCACAACTTCTTAAGCAGACAAAAGTACTGCTAAAGCGGTGATTCAAAGTAAGATGGTTGCAAGTGGAAATTTTATGGCTTCAGGCCTGCAAATTCTTTTTCAAACTGAAATATTGTGCTTTTTTGCCAGGGTATATTTACAGAGAGAAGTACTTAAGGCCAGATTGTGTCTTGTGTAGTCAGGTGTTTATGGAAAAGCAAAATCTATAAGAGATTGGCCATGTGCTCAGGGACTATTTCCACTCTATTAAACAGTTGTGGTAGCTGGGCAAAGATCTCCATTCTTTCAATACACCTTTATTTAAAGGTGGAGTAATGCATTTAACTTCACCAAGGATACTGCACATCAGCCTAGTGGCTATGGAAGTGCCCTGTGTTCCTTTGGCTTTATCTGAGAAAAGCCCAAAGAGGGCACAAACTGCCTGGCTAAAATCACAAGCTGTTGTTGCCATTTATTAGCTTTAAGAGCATGTAAGGAATTCCAAGAGGAAGCCCAGTGCATTTGAAACTGGAATTTGGTTTCCACAGTTACAGATATATATGACAAACTCAGTCTCACAGCAAGTGGAAAATGCACATAGGTGTGAGTAAGAAAATTTGTTAAAAATCAGAAAATATGGGGACCTTGTGTGTATTGAAGACAAACATGCTAATCTTCTTCTGTGCATCACAGAGGAAAATAAGCACAATACCTCTCATCTAAAAGTGTAAATCCAGTGTAGATCAGATGAATTGCACCCAATGAGGAATCATTTCTCTCTAGTGACAGTAAAAGGCAACTCTTCAGCTAAGCTCAGAAATATATAACGATGCAATAGCTATGCAGACTGGAAACAAACAACAACAAAACCAAAGCAAAAAACAAAACAAAAACAAAAACAAAAACGCACCACCCCCCCTCAAATAAAAACCCAACAATTAATTAACTACGCTGAAATCTTGTTAAATTGGAATTCAGCTGAAATATCTCACAAGATTTCAAGATTATAGGCTCTTCATTTATATCCTTCATTTTTGACTTAAAAATTGTAATTCTTAATTTTGCGAATTTATCAATACATTTAATATATAGATTGAAGTTGAATTTCTTCCCGTTAAAGCTGACTCTATATTGTCCTTTCTTATCTAGAAACAAATCACAGCTCCACTATGATTTAGAGAAAGAAGCTGGATAAGGGATGGAAGAGTAAAGATGTGGTTTTGTCAGACAGCAGCCTTTTGCCTGCTATGAATTTGGTCATCTAGGTCCCCTCCCAAAAAGATAGGTCACCCATACCAAGTACAGTTTTACTGGTTTTGAAGTTCTGTATCTCCTAGATTCATTTACTTGAACATGTTCCATTCCGGATGTTTTCAGAGGTTAGCATGATTTCCAATGCAGTTGTAATTGTGGAATGCTGCAGGCAGGAGCAGAAACAATTGTTGTAAGTAACCAGCAAGGACATCCTCTCCCTTATATTGTCACCAGCTGCCTTTAGGGTTGTTGTCTTTAGAAGGATCCTGCCTGATTTAAAATCACAGAGACATGAGTAGGACTCGAAGAAGGTAGATAGGGACAGGTATTGTAGACTGAGGAAGTAAGAAAGGAAGCTGGGATTGGCAACTGAGGTGGAGGAAGGAGTGTTCACAAGAATAGAGATGCGGATCCCTGTTTGTGGATGTGAATCTGAGGCAGCTATTGACTCAGAAGTTGGAGTGGAAAGGTTAGAGTATGAATCACAGAATCACAGAATGTTAGGGGTTGGAAGGGACCTCCAGAGATCATTGAGTCCAACCCCCCTGCCAGGGCAGGACCATCTAGTCTAGGGCAGGTCACACAGGAGAATCAGAGAGAAAGAGTGATGTGTGGAAATGAAAAAAGCAGCAGGTGGAAAAAAGACAAGGTAAGACATGCTTTATGAGTGAAAGGAGACTTAAAATGGGTAGATGAGGAGAATGGGAAGAGGAGTCCAAGATTGACGGCGGACATTAGGAGTATCAGAGGCACGGTGGAACAAAATGGCTGACATTGCAAGAAGATTGAAAGGAAACTTGCTCACAAGACCATATTCCTCTGTCATAGTATGAAGCTTGAAATAGTTATCTCACCTTTCCTCTGGCGTTAGAACTGTAAATATCTCCTTACTTTCTAGTTCTGGCCTAAGAAGTCTGCTATAGTTCTCTGCATTTGAAGAAGTATCTCTGCAGTAGATTTAATTCTAACCATTCTGTTAAAGAGTTGATGTATGATCACACAAATGACATGGCAGACACAATAATCTTAAAAGAACTTTATTTTTTTGGCAAAGTAACTGCTAAGATTTTAGGAAATATCAGGATTGAGATTGCCTGAGAAACTGTCATTGTTTTCAGTTGACTAGGCTGTCTTTCATATATTACTAGTGATTTCTTCTGCAAGGTTCCTGCATAATACAGCATGCTGAGCAGATTTTAAGGTGATTCAAGAAAATATGATTGTTTCGTGTAGGATCCCTTCTTCAGAAAACAATATGTTAGAATGTGATATTTTGTGAATTAGACAAATGGTAAAAAGAAAACCAAGAAGTTAGGCTGCAATTCAAATAAATCATTCTTCCATGAGACCCGGCCGCTAGCCATGATTCTGAGGCACAGATTTCCTGACTAAGTCTGGAAAATGAATGTGAGCCCAAATTAGTCTTAGATCTTACTAACCATTATATTTTGAGACTCGATGCTAGTTAAAGGTTTTATTCTTAATACTTCTGTATTTGTCTTCTCAGTTTCTAAAATGTTGATAGCCTCAAACCTCACATGGCCAACATTAGAAAATAATTCACAGAGTAATTCACTCTCACAAACTATAATGGTAAGTGCCCTTGAAAAGACCAAGAGGAAAATATACTTGACTTAATAAAAGGATTTGAATCATGAGTACAAAATAGTGTGGGTTGTAAAACAAACAATGAAGAGAAAATACAAGAGTGAATAATCATTATTAAGCATCATTTCAGAGGGCTGAAAAATATTTTATTAAAACCACAATTTACTAAAGTATAATTAATAATAAAAGAGGATGACTTAAGATTATAGTGGAATTTCTTAACTTTTCCAAGCTCACAACTTTAGTAGTGGACTTTTAAGTTTGTTATATGTTATTTGGAAATTTAGTATTTTTAATTTTTAAAATATAAATTTAAAAACACACTAAGCAATTTGGTCTCATTTGCTATCCTTTTTTTACTCTATTGTGCTAAAATATCTTTTAGTGTTTTAAAGAATGAAACAGTCAGCATAGCTCTTCCACTTCATT
Organism: Merops nubicus; assembly: GCF_000691845.1. NCBI lineage: Eukaryota > Metazoa > Chordata > Aves > Coraciiformes > Meropidae > Merops > Merops nubicus. The sequence continues at coordinate 6,059 of NW_008615826.1, read as the reverse complement.
GTTTGTATCCAGTCCATTAATTTATACACTGCATTGTGCTGTACAGTATAGAAACACACTGAACACAAGTTCTGATTCTTAGGTGCCTTCTAGGAAAAATAGCATATTTCTAGTTCTCTTGTACTCCAGGCTCGGGAGAGTCTCTAGTCTTGCGTTACAGTAGCCATGTCTCTATCTTCCCTAACCCATAGTGGGGAAAGTTGGACCAGAGGTCAGCCTGAAATTTCAGGTAGGGAACCTACATCTCCCTGATACATATCTGTAATGAGGCTTTTCTTGGGGTACTGTCTGCCAGCTTGTGTTAATGCAATTCAGTACACTGGCAGGGTGAATGAAAAGCCCACTGATTTTAGATACTGAGAAGAATTCACTGTGACCGCATAGACTTTCAGTAACAGTTCCTACAAACACTGTGCCCAGGTTCAGCTAGGATAAGGTTAATTTTCACCAGGAGCTGGGAGGATGCTACAGCCAGGATAGACAACCAGACAACAGAACCAGCCAATGGTTATTTAATGCCATACTGACTTTATACCTCTGACAGAAGGGCTGGGAGTGGGTGGGGTTGGGCCTAAATGGCAGGCTGACTGTGGCCCACTTTCCATTTGGAGCTAACATGGCTTGTGCTTTGTATCACTTGCTTATATATTGTTTCACTACTGTTATTCCTATTGTTTATTGCTCCTTTTGTGTTGTATTAAATTCTCCTTATCTCAACCAATGGGGTAGTGTTTTTTTCTCCCCTTTGTCCTCCTCATTCGGGGCAGGGGGTGGTGGGGTGGTGGTGAGTGAGCAGCCACGTGCTGCTCAGCACCCAGCTGGGTCTAAACCATGACACAGTGATAAGCCCTGGGGTTTGGAATGAACTGTAAGCTATTTTTGTGGGTACTTGTACATAACCTTAGTGGGTGTTCATGTAATGCCTTGTGTAATCAACTGTGAAGAAGTCTGAAGTTTTGTCTCTTGGTCCTTCTAGCTTTACAGAGGTTCAGGTCTGGAGCAGTGTGTATAAACCTCAACAATCACACAGGGTGACAGATTTTCCCTGAGAGGCAGGTGGTGTAATGAACATCACTAGTCTATCATTGCCCAGAGTATCAAAAGGACAGAGATTCAGCAAAAATGTTCACTGCAGAACTTGTACAGTTTAAAAAGATAGATACCCTGTTTTTTTGAGAAGTTAAAAGTATAAAGCTTGTAGGCATGACTTATTAAAATGTTATTTCAGTAGCCATCTTTCTACCAGACTTCAGTGTCAGGAAGTGGTATTTTCTGCTGCCTTCCATTCTCTCTTCTGTTACCCCAGTGCTGTGTCTGCTCCACATCCCCTGGTACAGATGAAGCTGTAGCACTGCAAGCCCCTCACTGTATCTGTGTGTATCCCTGCTTCGTATTAGTTGCAAATTATATTCACAAAGTCACAAGGAAAAGGTCAAAGCTCAGAGGGATGGATGGCAAGATGATTGTGAAGAAACAGAATTCCTTTAATGAACTGCAAGTCTTTATAGGCTAGCTTTTCAAATAGGCCTGTGCACTGTTGCATATATTAGTTGGAAAATGTGGCCTAATTAATTTTCTTTATGCCTGTTAGTGACTGCCTGCAATTAGAAGGGGGATAACTCGCAGAGGTAGTCTTTTGGTGTG